>NC_084479.1:7011144-7218440 GCF_027409185.1 Cynocephalus volans
CTGAAGTAGATGGAGCTGGAAGCTAAGGGAGTTCATCCCTTAGGCTGAGTGTGACACACCAGGGTCTGAGATTTCTCAGATGCCTCCTGCCAGTAAGAACACTTAGTTTTTCTGACGTTAAGATAGGGAAGGCTAAGAGTAGCATTAACTGATCACTGAGGATGGGTTACTCTAATGAATTATTTGCAAACCTTGATAACCTGAGTGAATAAATGATGCGATTAGTTGGATACGTTGTCAGAACACACTGCCTATGGTTGGACTGTTGCATTTCAATTTGGAAGTGAATTTTGTACCATGGAGACTGTAACATTCAACAAATTGGATTCCACATGGAAATCTCCAAACAATGTTTTATCTTTTTACTCACAGATGTTGCTGTCCATGACAAACATTTTTTTCCCTTCCAGATTAATTTTCTTGGATAGATAGGCATTTTCCTCTTCATTTTCTTGCTTTAAATTAAAGGTTCAATTTGCTTGAATGTTCTCTCCAAAACCAAGCCAAAACAAAACAAAACAAAACAAATGGATAGCTAGGCAAGGTGATAGATGTGTTAACTAGCTTAATCATGGTAAACATTTCACAAAATATATGTTCATCAAATAAAAAAAACCCTGCATACAGTTGCTTTTTTAAAAAAAAGAAAATTTCAAAATGAATGAATAAGGGAATTCTTTATCTGTGACTTTTTATCTTTCTAAAAAAAGATGCAAAGCAAATAAGGCAAAATATTAACCCATGTCCAATCCTTATAGTCAATTTATGGATTACATTATTCTGTGCACTTAAATTATTCTATAATATAAATGTTAAATACATACATAAAAAATTGGGGAGATATTTTTGAGGAAGTTATACAAACTAAATTAACAATTTCTAGCCCTTTTATGAAACTTTATCTCTGACTTCTCCAAAAATCGAAATAATAGATTCATACAAATTTGGCAGGACAAAAGAAAATTACAATTTAAAAAATATTGCATACTGGATTTACAAATATGGAAATAAATTAAAGTTGATTTGCTTTTGATTAACAAAAAAAAAAAAAAAAAAAAGATGAGAGACCAGAGAAGTAAAGTGATCTGCATTCATTGGAAAGCAACATTAGCCCTGAAAGCTGCATGATTTGCAGTCTAAGTTTAATATTTAGGTGTGAAAACCTAAAGGTTTCCTGTTTCCTTTCAAATCACGAGTTAGTTTTTCTCAGGTACTATGTGTGATCTTTAAAAACATCTCGACAAATTTCAGTGATGCCACATTGCCCCTTCCCACAGTGCCTTTTGTAACTCCAGGGGAGATTTAATGCCACCTTGCATCCAAGAGCTTACTATTCAGTCAGACACAGGGAGATGGCTCAGAAAGAGTTTTTATCCTCAATATTTCACATCATTTTTTGAGTTCCTCCTCTTCAATTTTGTCAACCACACTTTATTAGAGAAACTGTCTCAAAACTTTATTTATCCTGGTTAACTGCATTAGAATATCCATAAGGAAGTCAGAAACCTACTTTGCATTCTCCTCAGTAGCACAAAGTACTCCATTGTTCTAATAACAGCCCTATAGAAACCACCTTTCTAACAGCCTCTGTACCTGGATTCCCACTGTGTGCTAGGCTATGCACGCATTTCTTCTCCCCACTCCATTAGACGCAGAAAATATTATCACTATTTCACAGATGAGGAAGCTGAGTCACAGTGAGTTTTACTTACTTGCCCAATACTACTCAACAAAGCAATGGCAGAACCAAGAATAAAGCCTGGTTTTATCCAATTTCAGAGCCCAAACTCTTACTATGCTACACTTCCTCTCGTTTTTGTCTGTTTTTCCTATAAAAGAATTCATCACACAAGCCTATCACCCCTAATGCTAAGGGAGTTGAGAGCAACTTTTCCCTCTCTTTCGTACCTCGGAAGTATCATAATGTAAAGTTTTCATCAAAAAGCATTTTCTTTGTAATGTTTTGAGTGATACGGCAGCTCTATGATGCAACTTGCACAAGGATTAGTTTCATTTTAGAGATCAAAAATTGAAATTATGTTTACCAAGTCACACTTTTAGCAAAAATATAAAGAAGCCAGCTGTCAAGCTCAATGCTTTTTCCCATCAACTAACATGGAAATCTCTGCCATATTTGAATTTGTCTTGCTCTGATTTTTCCAAATGGCCTTCATCACTTATGGGCCAACCAGAGGTCTCTATGTAGCAATGTTTATACTTTTTGTATCACTTCTGAGGAGATGGAGATATCAAGGATAGAAGAGGAAAGAATAGTAGGACCTCCAGTGCTGGCTGCCTGGCACCATGCTCTTCTGGCTCCCACCCTACTTTTCTCACCGTACTTTCTTTTCCACTGTTGACAGCTCTTCCTTTTTCATGCTGTGGATATGAGCATCACCCAACATGCCTTCTTTCCCCCTCTCATCTATATCTTCTCATTGCATTATCTCATACCCTACTCTGACTTCAACCAACAATGCCCAATTTAAATCTCCAGTTTTACCTACCACTATAGGTTAAATGTTTGTGTCTCCCCAAAATTCATATGCTGAAATGTAAATCCCCCGTATAACGATATTTGGAGGTAGGACCTTGAGAAGTGATTACATCATGGGTGTGTAGCCCTCATGAATGGGATTAGTATCTTTGTAAAAGACAAGCAGACAGCTCCCCTGCCCCCACCCCCATGTGGGGCACAGTGAGAAGGTGGCCGTTTATGAATCAGGAATTCTGTCCTCACCAGCACAAAATCTGTTGGTGCCTTGATCTTGGACTTCCATCCTCCAGAACTGTGAGAAATAAATTTCTGTTGTTATAAGCCACCCAGTTTGTGGTATTTTGTTATAGTAGGCTTTATGGACTGTGATTTGTCAACTGTTACTACCACTTGGATGACACCTTAAGCCAAAAGACATACTCTTTGCCTCCTACCCAGTAAAATCTGTTTCTGACTTTATTTCTAAAAATATCACTATCATTCATCTACAATTTAAGGAATTTTGGAGTTTTCTTTGTGTTCATTATTTCTCATATGTAATCCACAGTTAAATCTTATTCAAAAAGTGATTCTAACATGTATATGGTGAGTTCTGAACATATTTTTTTCAATAGGATCAAAATGGTTTGCTATCTCCTCCTTGTCATTCTTGCATTGAGAGAAGAGGGTCCAGTTCTTTACCTTCATTGCCTATGAGGACTGGCAGGTTATCCTTCCCTAGTTTTCAGAAAACATGAATCAGTTCTTGCTTACTTATAATTTCCTAAATTAAAAGTTCCACAAATAGGGTAAGCACATATTCTAGTTTGGCCAGGGCAATCCCATTTATGCTTTGTCCCAGTGTAATTATTAATGTTTCTCTATTCCATTTTTAAAAAATATACTAGCTAGGTCTTTATGATTACCATCCCTTTATGATTAGTCATAATGGTTTCTGAAAAACACAAGAAGAAGAGGGTTTCATGTGTCATATTGGGTGGTAGTGATGTGAGAGTGGAGATAGGACCTGAGAAAAGATTGAGGAGGTACAAAGCATGTGAGGTGAAGCATTACCAGATAAAGTCTGGAAACTGGGGAGCATGTTCCAGAGAAGTTGTGCCAAAAAGAGGAAAGCTCACCACGTAGGAAGAGCCATGTGAAGGTTCACAGCAGAGAATGAATGCTAAGGGCATTGCTTGATCCCCCAGGAACCACATAGAAGTTGAAATATCATCAGCTTTCAGTAAAATGAAACCCTACAATTCCCTGCATTTGAGGATTTTGGTAGCAGAATCTCCCCGTAGGGAGTGGGGGTGACGTCACACGGGAATCTGCATGTCACTCTTTGATCATGCAGCAGGAATGACACTGTCTGCTCCAGCAGGTATAACTCAGTCACTTTGGGTGACCCCATGTCCATAACCCCCGTAATGCCAAGCATATCCAAAATTTCAAAGACAATGCGACACTGTACCCCTAGTGTAGGGTGATGGGCAAACCCCAAACCTGTGTAGAGAAATCTCAACTGTGGAAGCCCCATACCTTCACCTAGCTCAGGTCTGATACCCCTATTTACCTCCTCTCCCCCTCATCTGACCTGCCTGAGCTATCTCTGAAGATATCCTGTCCCCATGTGTGCTGGGTTGTGTTCCCGCTGCCTCAGGTACCTTGTTTCTGCATTGCAAACTTTCAATGATACATAACCATTTTTTTAATTCTTACTGAATTATTTCCCTCATCAAACACAGTTACAAAGAATTTATCCAACACTACCCTTAATTACTACTTTTTTTGTTTATTCTTCTGTATTTACAGAAAAACTTCCTAAAGAAGTCCCCTATACTTGCCACCTTCACTTCTCCCCTGATTCTGTTGTCAGCCCACTCCAATTGTACAGCACATTGTCCATGTTGTCTAACTTAACCTCTTCACAGTGATGGACACAGCTGACTCCCTCCTTCATCAAACATTATCTTCCTTTAGCCTCTGACCACTTCTCTGTCCGGGTTCTCACCCTGCCACACTGGCTCTACATTTTCAGTTTTCTTGTCTGGAGTTTTTTCTTCACAATTTGTATACATTTTGTGCAAAAAGTCTCCATCATCTTAAATCTGTCAACATCTCCCTTGAAATCCTGACTGACATGTCATGCTGTCTACTCAGTGTTTCTATTTATAAATAGAAAGGCAAACTAAGGCTAAAAGGCAACTTAGACTTTACATATCTAAAATAGAACTCTAATTTATTACTGCTTCCCTTCACTGTGTGGATCACCTATTTCCCATCTTTCTTGCCACCACAGATGGTATATCTATTTTATCAGTTGCTCACACCAAAACCTTTGGAGTCATTCTTGATTCTTGCATTCACTCAAATTCCAATCACATTTCATCAGCAAATCCTATTGGCTTTATCTTTAAATTATATCCACACTATAACCACTTATCATCAATTCCACCATTACCATTTAGTCCATCACATCATTCCTTTCCCTTGACTATTCCAGGAGAGTCTGAGTGGACCCGTGCTCCTACCCTGTCTTCTTGTCACTGTTCTCCACCAAGCAACCATGATGTGCACTGCATGGTGATCACAGTTAATAATAATGTATTGTATGTTTCAAAATTCCTAAAAGAATAGATTTTTAATGTTCCCACCACAAAAAAGAAAATGATGTTGGTGAGATGATGGATACATTAATTAGCTCCATTGAATCTTTCTACAATATACACATAGATCAAAACATCACATTGTACCCTATAAATACACAGAATTATTACTTGTCAATTAAAAATAAATCAATTATTTTTTTGAAAAAGTCATGTCATATTAATCTTCTGTTTAAAATCTTCCAGAGGCTTCCCTTCCTACTCAAAATAAAGTACAAAGTCATTACCTGGTCTAGCAGGCTTACTGATGGCACCAGGAACTATCTCTCTGATATTATTTGCTATTGTTCTCCCTCCCTTTCACTTTTACTCTGGCAACAGAAGCCTGTATGCTGGTTCTCAGTCTGATTTGCACTTCTCTCTGAGAAGCTTTATATGTGTTATTTTCTTAAGCTGAGATGTTCTTTCTCCTTATATTTGTTTATGCATTTAATTTTAGTCCTTGTTTAAACCTTAGTTTGTTAAAAAAAAAAAAAAAAAAGCCTACCTGTGATCATCCTTTACAAAGTAGGCACCCATTTCAATCAATCTCTATGCTTTTTAATTTTTTTAATGAAATCTTTTCCCACTCGACATACTATGTGTTTATATTTTTATTGTCTATACACCTGCTACATCCCCTCATTAGACTTTAAGCTTTATAAGAAAAGGCAATTTATCTGTTTTGCTTGTTTACTTTCTGCCATAACCCCAGTACCTATAATAGTGTCTGGCATTTTATGGATGCTCAATAAATATTTGTTAAATGAATGAACTCATTCATCTTGAATAACAGATACCAGATTAATTTTCCAGAAGCACACATTCTACAAAAACTATCTTCTGTTCAAAGTATTTCATCAGTTCTCTATTCGTGCTGAATTAAGTCTAAAAAATCTTAACATGGCATTTCAAATATGGGGAAACAGGAGAAGGAAATTAACAGTGTTTGCCAAAAAAATTACCAGATTTTATATAAAAGATAACTTGAGAAGACAGCAGGACCTGGGTCAAAACCCAGAACCATCTCATGCAATGATAATAGCAACAACTACTACAAAACCAATCGAAAGCTATCTGGTTTCATATCAAGGCAAAGCCTTGATAAGCTAAAGCCATTGGAAAGACATGCTCAGTTTGAGGCATATTATGAATACTATTGACTAAAGGAGACTATTTCAACAGAACTTTAGGAATCACATCACACTAGGAGCAGTAGAAAACCTGGATCTGTTTCTCTTTCCTAGAGAAGAGTTAGGAGTATAGAATAGCTCCTTTCAAAGGATATTTGATGAATTTATATATATATATATATTTATAAATATAAATATAAATATATAAATAAATATAAAAAAATAAAAAACAATAAAAATACTATTCTCAAGTAAAATGAGCCAAGTGTCTTTGGAGAAATGGCTAATTCAGTGTTTGAGGTAGAAAATATGTAACATAAACCTGGAGCATTTTGTGGTGACAGAAAGTAAAAAAATAAATAAAAGCTAAACATACACACATGCACACCCACAAACACACATACACAGTAATGTAGGTATGTCAAGGGACACAGAAGTCACTAAAAAAGTTCACATTGTGTAAAACTGGAAAAATCTGAGCAGCAACCTAAATAGATTGAATTATACACAATGCACAAAACAGTTATTCATGACTCCATAATGATATAAATTATTGAGTAAATAAATGGGGAAGAATAGGCAAATCTCCTGTCAAAGAATTTCAAAAAAGTTATGAAGATACTCCACTCTCAATGAGAGGAGCATAACTTGTCATTTCTTAAGTGTGGACTGTGCATATTGTCTTTCTTCCAAAGAATGCAGAATGAAAAGGTAGGAAAAGAGTAACTTTACAGTGGAGAAACCACACAAACACCACCTCGACCAGGTGACCAAAGGTAACATCAACTGTGATGTCATGTTGGTAGTATATGTTCTTGACCTGGTGTGATGAGAATGGCATATTACCTCTGCAATCTTCCACCTCAAATCCTATAACCAGAGTTTCTTTCCAAGATGGCCAGCTAGAGAGGTCTGGTGCTATCCCCTCCCCATAAAAAGACACCAAAACAACAGACAAATATATTTTGACTGGAATGACTGAAAAAACATGCTGCAGAGCCCTGGACAGTGACGAGATCCTTGTGAAGCATGGAAGGAGGGAATGGCCACATAGAGAGCAGAGCAGGGCATCCAGGCTCTGCCCCACTGCAGGGACTGGCCTGGAACCAGGCAGAGAGAAGGCAAGCTGGAAAAGACCACAGTTATTCCCACTGCCACCATAAATGCCAGTGATCCCCACCTCAGGAGAATCCCCCAATCCTTTTGGGACACAGGCCCAGCTGGAGAGTAGCTGGGAGTTAGCGTAGCTGCATTGTCATAGTGAAAGCCAAAGGAGATTAAAACCCCTTCTGCCTTGAGTGGCTGAGACACAGCACCACCTGGGAGCCAAAACCCTAGCAGGAGTGCACCTTGCCGTGGACCAAGCAAGTCTGACTCCCTTTGTCTGGAGGCCCTGCCTGCATTCTACCATGTTCATATGGGCACTGGCAGGACAAAGGCACAGGCTTCCTGGAGACTAAGACAGACAGAAAGACCAAGACCACAGAATCTGAACATGCAACATCTCCTCCCCTCAGGCAAGCAGGCAGACTTGCTGAGCAGAAAATTTGACAAGGTGCAGTGGTTCCCCACACTTGCAGCCTGCCTTGCAGGGCCTGAGGGGCTGAACCCACAAGTGTCCACATAGCCCACAGCTAGCTTGGCAATATCCCCATCTCCCCCCATGACCCTCCACATGTTTGCACTGGCACTGGCAGGACCACAATACTGGCTATCTGGAGCCTAGACCTCTGCCCTGGGCCCAGTGAGCTTGACTCCCTTTGTCTGGAGGCCCTAGCTGCATTCTACAATGCTCACACAGGCACCAGCAGGTTGTAACCTAGGACAGACAGCATCGGAATGGACACAGCACCCCAATCCCAGATGAGAAGACAGACTTGCTGAGTAGAAAAATCACCATGCTACATGTCCTGCCCTGCAGGCCCCATGGGGGTCAAATCTACAAGCGCCTGTGAGGGTTGCTGTGGGGAGACCTGGCAGTAGTCCCACCTATCCCAGCAACCCTCCACATGTTTGCACAGGTGCCAGAAGGACCACAACCCCAGTTGCCTGCAGCCTAGACAAGACAGAGGGGCTGAGACCCTGATGTCTGAGCCCATGTGACCCTCCCTCATCCAGCCGGCCAGTCAGACCATCCAGCCAGGCAGGGAAGCACCTAGTAAGTAGATATTCCACACATTTGCATGTACCAGCCCTGCACAACTCCTGGCCTTGGTGAATCCATGGGTGACCATGCTGACAGCTAGCCCAGCAGTAGTACCTCCTCCCCCCACAGCCCTCCATAGCTCTAGAGAGCTGCTGAATCCTGTGGCATCTGTGCAGACTTGCTCCAGAATCAACAATCAACACAATGGCCCTCTACAAAGCTGCCAGGACCTACTGCAACAGTATACATTGCCCACTGACAAACAGTGGACCAGGCAGGGGCTTTGACACCCAAGGCAGGCCTCTACAAAGCTGGTGGATTCAGCTGCACCCTTGCAGGCTTGCATCAGGCTCAACAGCTGGACAGGTGGCCACCTACAGAGCTGTCAGGCCCTGTGACATCTGTGGTGTACTCCAAAACCAATAGTTGAATGGGCAGCAGCTTTTTCTCCCTACGGCAACCTCCAGAGAGCTGCTGGGTCCTGAAGCATCCATGCAGTCTTGCTCCAAGCTCAACAGCTGAACCAGTTGCCCTCTACAGAGCTTCCAGGGCCTTTTGCCCCAGTGTATATCTGCTCCCTGAATAAGAGAGGACCAGGTAGGTGCTCTGATGACCCAAGGGAGACCTCTGCAGAGCTGATGGCCTCAGCTGCACCCTTGAAGTCATACATCAGTTTCAACAGCTAATCAGAAGGCCACCTTCAGAGATCCCAGGCTCTGTGATAACAGTGTATATCAACTTTCAAACCAAGATCTGATCAGGTAGCAGCTTTTCCTCCCTACAGCATGCTTCTATAAAGCTGCTGTGTTCTGCATCATCCACACAGGCTCGCTCCAGGCTCAACATCTGAGTGACTGGCCCACTACAATGCTGCCAGGAACTGCAGCAACAGTATACATCTGCTCACTGACTGGCAGTAGATCACCCACCCCAACAAGAAACACCCCAGCAAGAAACTGCTGAAGCCCCCACTGCCTAGGTCAGAAAGGCACCCGCAAACAATTCTAATATTGAATAAAGGTGAAGGAATCTGCACTACTGCACTCACCCAGATCCTCTTCTTTTTTATTCTTAAGGTAGAAATTTACATTATTGATTTGACATTTTCCTTGTTTTTAATATGTGTTTACAAGTATAAATTTTCTTCTAAGTGCTGTGTGAGCCCTGCATACTATAAATTTCGATGTTGCATTTGATTTTTATTTCAAAGTGCCCTCTTATTTTGTTATCATTTTTCATTTTATCCATTGTTTAGTTAAAAGTGTGTTGTTTAATTTCCACACAGTTTTAAATTTTTAAAATTTCCTTCCATTATTATGGTCAGAGAACATATTTTCTATTATCTTATTCTTTTGTATTAAGAATTGTCCTGTGGCCAAAATTAAAATAAATAAAGTAAAATAAAAATAAAAATAAATTTTAAATACCAAAATAAATATGGCTTTAATTTGTGTTTTATTTACCTGGCTTTGTAATAAAACTTCCTAAAAATCATCTTTACACAAGTTTTCTTCTGATGCTTGACATACTGAAAACCTTGAATAAAAACATATTTGTTGGGAAAAAAAGAAATAAAAGAGGACACAAAAAGATGGAAATGCATTCCATTTTCATGAATTGGAAGAATTAATGTTATGAAAGTGTCCATATTACCCAAAGTGATATAAAGATTCAATTAAATCCCCATCAAAATGCCAATGACATTCTTCACAGAAATAGAAAATACAATTTTAATATTCATATGGAACAACAAAGACCCCAAATAGCCAAAGAATTCCTGAGCAAAAAAAAAAAAAAAAAAAAAAAAAAGAATTATGCTATCTGAATTCAAACTACACTACAAAGCTATAATAATCAAACAGCATGGTATTGGTGTAAAAACAGATACTCAGACGAATGGAACAGGATAGACAGCCCAGAAATCAACCCATGTACATGCAGCCAACTGATCATCAACAAAGTCACCAGGAACATACATTGGGGAAAGGACAGCCTCTTTAGTAAATGGTGTTGGGAAAACTGGATGTCCATGTGCAGAAGAACGAAGCTGGACTGATACCTGTTGTCATCAAAATGAACTGAAAATGGATTAAAGACTTAAATATAAGACCTCAAAGTATAAATCTACTAAAAGAAAACATAGCAGAAACACCACAATATGTAAGACTGGGTGAAGACTTTATGAATAAGAACAAACAACAAAGGAAAAAACAAACAAATATCATTATATAAAACTAAAAAGCTTCTGCATAGCAAAGAAAACAATCAACAGAGTGAAAAGACAACCTACAGAATGGGAGAAAGTATTTGTAAGTGGTGCATCCAACATAGGATTAATACCCAGAATATATGAGGAACTCATACAACTTAACAGTAAAAAACAAATAACCTGATTAAAAATTGGGCAAAGGAGCTCAATAGGCATTTCTCAAAGGAAGATGTACAAAAGGCCAACAGATACCTGAAAAAATGCTCAGCATCACTAATCATCAGGGAAATGCAAACCAAAACCACACTGAGATATCCTCTCACCCCAGTTAGACCAGCTATTATCAAAAAAGATGGAGATTGAGAAAAACTGGTGAGGATGTGGTGAATGGAGAATGGTTCTACATTGTTGGTGGGACTGTAAATTAGTTCAGCTGTTATGGAAAACATTACAGAGGTTCCTCAGCAACTACAGATAGATCCACCATAAGATCCAGCAATCCCACTGCTGGGTATATACCCAAAAGAATGGCAATCATCATGTCGAATGGATACCTGCACTTCCATGTTTATCACAACTCTATTTACAATAGCTAAGACATGGAACCAACCTAAATGTCAATCAACAGATACCTGGATAAGAAAAATGTGGTATACAGACTCAATAGAATACTACTTAGCCATAAAAAGAATGAAATTCTGCCTTTCATGGCAACATGAATGAGCTTGGAGAAAATTATGTTAAGTGAAATAAGACAGGCTTAGAAATAGAAATACCACATGTTCTTACTAATAAGTGGGAGAGAGAGAGACACAGAGAGAGAGAGAGAGAGAGAGAGAGAAAGAAAGACCACAATAATACGTTAAACTTTCAGGAAGAGAGAACAGCTCTATGGTCACTTGAGGTGGGAAAGTGGGGGGGGGGAGGGATAGGGAAATTGTTGAATAGACTCAGAGAATAGTTATGATTTGTAATGATGAGCATGCTAGTAATGCTGACTTTATCATCACATATCGTGCATAAATACTGATAACCAACTCTGTACCCCATAAATAAATATATATAATCAATTATGTCTCGGTTGTAAAATAAAAATAAATAAATAAATAAAAAGACACACACAAAAACACATAAACCTGTCTCATCATAAGAAAAACTTCAGACAAATCTCAATAGAGAGACATCCTACAGAACACCTGACTGTCTTCAAAACTGTCAAGGTCATCTAAAACAAGGAAGGTCTAAGAAACTGTCAAAGCCAAGAGGAACCTAGGAAGATATGATAAATTGGTGTAAATGTGGTGTTCTGGAACAGAATAAAGACCTTAGGTAAAAACAAAGAAAATCTGAAAAAAGTATGGGTTTTAGTTAATACTAATGTATCAATATTTGTTCAATAATTATAACAAATATAGCATTCTAATATAAAGTGTCAGTGCCAGGCTGTACCGACCACGGACCTGGGAGAGGCAGACTGAAGAGGGTAGAATGCCCCAAGGTTCTCACAGGAGGAAGGAGTCACCTTGTTTGAATATTTCTATTAGCTAGGAACTTTATTCCCAGGAACAGACTGGGGAGGAGAACTTGCCATTAGGCCATTCAAGGGCCCCCAGGCTTCAAATGTCAAGGCAGCACTTCATATTAATTTTGGGCTTTACACCACAGATATATGTGACCCCTCTGTATTATCTTTACAATTATTACATAAATTAAATTAAAAGTTTTATTTAATTTATTTACATAAATTTAAAGATTTATTTTCAAAAATCATTACCTATAATGACCAAGGAGATCCCCAATACTAAAAATGTTTGAGTACATGGAGTGTCTGTTTTGAATCTATGATTGAATCAGAATTCTAAGTTCTCTTGGAACTCTGTCGATATAACTAAGAGTTTCAGTGCTTTATGATTAATGTTATACTATTACTGGAAGGCAGAATGCCCATCTAAAGGGCCCAGGCTATGGATCAGAATGAAGACATTTGAAAAATACAAAAAGACAAAAAAAAATTTTAAAAAAAGAATGGAGACATTTGAACTTTGAACATTGCTGGCTAGCAGCTGGATACCCTTGCTGGTTTTTTGTTTTTTGTTTTTTGTTTTGTTTTGTTTTTATCTTCCCTAAGCCTCAGTTACCTTATCCATGTGAGTGTGAATGGTTGTAATAAACATTAAATGAAATAATCCACAGATATTTACAATAAAACCACATGTAAACCAAATATAAACATTAAAATAATCCCCAGATATATTTATCTAATAAAACAATCTACAAATAGTTGTGTCTCCCTATTTAGCTACATATCTTTCTTTCTTCAATTGATGTGTCTCACTATTTGAAAATACACACTTCTTTATAATATCTTTTAAGTCTCTTAACTATATCAGCATTTCTCTTTTCTAATGTCTCTCTTTTTTTAAAAAACTGAAACATAATTGATTGTACATATCTGTAAGGTAGAGTTGAATATCAATATCTGTGTGCAATATATGATGCTCAAATCAGGATAATTAGTATATTCAATGATATACAATGTAATCATTTTTTAAGGCCCTTTACCAATTCCTCCTTTACCCACCCCCCTCCCCCTTTCCCACCTCAATTCCATTCTTTCCTTTTGAAAGTTCAACATGTTATTGTGATGTGATGGTTGTATCTTTCTTTCCTTCTTTCTTTTTTTATTATTTTATTTTTTTAGCTCCCATTTCTGAGTAACGATATGTGATAGTTCTCTTTTTGTGTCTGCCTTATTTTACTTACATAATTTTGTCTAAGTTCATCATGTTGCTGAGAAAGACAGGATTTCATACTTCTTTATGGCTGAGTAGTAGTCCATTGGGTAAATATAGCACATTTTCCTTATGCAGTCATCCACTGATGGACATTTAGGTTGCTTCCATATCTTAGCTATTGTAAGTAGAGCTGTGATGAACATGGAAGTGCAGGTATCCCTTCAACATGATGATCGCCATTGCTTTGGGTATATACCCAGCATCAGGATTGCTGGATCTTATGGCAGTCCATCTGTAGTTGTTTGAGGAAACTTCATACGGTTTTGCATAATGGCTGCACAATTTACAATCCCACTAACAAATGTTGGAGGGTTCCCTTTCTCTCCATCCTCATCAACATTTCTTATTCTCTGTCTTTTTGATGATAGCCAATTTAACTGGGGTAAGATGATATTTCAAAGTGGTTTTGATTTGCATTTCTCTCATGGTTAGTGATGTTGAACACTTTTTCATGTGCCTGTTGGTCTTTTGTACATCTTCCTTTGAGAAATACCTATTGAGCTCCTTTGCCCTATTTTTAATCAGGTTATTTGCTTTTTTAAAGTTATTTCAGTTCCTCGTACATTCTGGATATTAATTCTATGTTGGATGCATAGCTTGCAAATACATTCTCCAATTCTGTAGGTTGTCTTTTCACTCTTATTGTTTCTTTGTTGTGCAGAAGCTTTTTAGTTTGGTATAATCTTATTTGTTTATTTTTCTTTTTGTTACCTGTAATTTGGCGGTTATATCCACTTTGTGCAGTCCTCCTTCCTGAAGTGTTTCCTCTATGTTTTCTTTTAGGAGTTTAATACTTTCAGGTCTTATATTTAAGTCTTTAATTCATTTTGAATTGATTTTGGTATGTGGTGAGAGATATGGGTCTAGTTTCATCCTTCCATGTATGGATGTCCAGTTTTCCCAGCACCATTCATTGAAGAAGCAGTCTTTTCCTCAATGTATCTTCTTGGTGCCTTTATCAAAGATCAGTTGGTTATAAGTACATGGATTGATTTCTCAATGCTCTATTCTTTTCCATTTTTCTGAGTGTCTGTTTTTATGCCAGTGCCATGCTATTGTAGTTACTACAGCTTTTTAGTGTAATTTGAAATCAGGTAGTGTTATGTCTCCTGCTCATTTTTTTTTTTTTTCCTCAGGATTGCTTTGGCTATTTGGGGTCTGTTGTTCCCTATGAATGTTTGGATTGCTTTTTCTATTTCTATGAAGAATGTCATTGGTATTTTGATAGGTATTGCATTGAATCTGTAGATCAATTCGGTAGCATGGACATTTTCACAATGTTAATTCTTCTAATCCAAGAGCATGGAATGCCTTTCCATCTTTTTGTGTCCTTTTTAATTTCTTACAACAATGATTGGTAGTTGTCATTAACTATACCAGCATTTCTGTCCTTTATTTGTCTGCTTTTCATTCAAGTTTAACTCCTGTAAACATTTTAAAATAATTACCCTATATTTCCTGTCTCCATGTATGCTGTTCATAACATCATTCTCTTAATTTTATCTGCAGCTGATACCCAGTTGAGATATTTTTATATCCAGTTCAGATGTCACCTCTTTTATAGGTCATGTCCTTTTATTTCTAGCTAGAGCTGATTTCTTTCTCATCCAAATTAGTTCAGTGCTCTGTTTTCAAAACTTGTATTGTGCTCACCACATATGTGTTGCTGTATAGTTATATGTGTTATTTCAACTATTGCGTGACAGAAAATAAAGCAAGATATTTTTATTTCTCAACTGAATTTTTTTCATAGCACATAGCACTTGGCAAACTTTGGGTTCTGGCTCCATTATAGACATTCAATAAATCTGAGTTTGAAGGCAGTTATCATTTAAAGTACTTTGGTTTCATATGGTTATTTCTCTGCAAAAACTATTTGGATATTTCTGAATCCTTGAGCTGATAGATACTCAAAATGCAATCACTGTCAATTTGGCTCCAAGCCTCATTGCTATAAGATGGACTCACAAGGAACATATGCCTCAATGATTAGCTGTCAAGTTCAAGTAAAAACTACAGCATAGAGAGCAAGACAAGCCAACTGGAAAACATAATTTAGTTTAGTAGCTATTTTTTTTTTACTACCTCTTGTTGGGTCATTGTCAGTTGGTGCCAACTATGCTACGATTCTTGCTGGAATCTACCAAGCAGAAAATCTATATATTCTAATGTTTCTTCTAGTCTGATGTAGCAGTCATTTATCTGCAACAACATCAGTTCACAATATTAGTGCCAGTTATATTTCTTACATTTTCTCAATGCTTGCTTGTGTCACATTCCCTTTGGAATTTGGGCCAAAATGGAAGATCAGCATCACTGGAAGATTTCAGATTCTTTGTTTCAGTGGAAACACACTCACATGATGACATTAGGTTCTAAACCAATACCCCCTCACATTTTTTAAAATAAAATTCTTAAAGGTATTCCCATAGTCAGCTGAACTCGTGAAGAGTGGAATGTGTTTCTTATATAGGTGTCTTAGGTTTGTGGTTAAAGAAATATTTCCTATCACAGAGAGTGTAGCTAGAATTCTGCCATCATAAATAGTGCAGATAAAAAATATAATTTTACTATCTGGCACTCACAGACAACCTGTGCTTTCTTTGATATATTACACTGCCAAAAATAATGTTGCTGATAACACATCAAAAAGCCCATAAGATCTAACATATATTAAATTAATCAAAATATTTTAAATGCCCCCATTGGCATACTCTCCAGAAAAATCTAAGATACACCAGCCACCACTTAGTTAATAAACACAACAAAACATTTAAAATAAAATTATATATGTATTTAAAGTACACTAGCTCAAAAATAAAATAAATTGTATAATTTTAAGTATCTTTCTGGTAGAATCATGTGTTCTATGAACAATAAATGTGGCTCAGCATATTAATAATAGACAATATTTGTGTAATTCATACTCTCTAAAATTGTCCTTATTTTCATAATTTAGTTGTAATTAATTATATTTATTTTTAAAGTTTATATTTAACTTTTCATTAGGATATTTTATATAATCATCATTTAACTCTTATTCATATGCAGAGTTACATTTCATTTAGAGTTATAGACTTTTCACATATGTTAAAAATTTTTGGAATCATTCTATAAGATCTATTCAGTTTAGCAATGAGGAAACAAACACTTAAAAATAAATTGACATGCTCGATTCCAAGCAGTACTATCGATTCATAGTTCTACAGTCTGACCCCCTCACCAAGAAGACAGAACAGAAAGAGTGGCCCCAAAAAGAAAAATGAGCAGTAAAGGAGTCTCACCCTGAAGTCCATGTGCTGCCACACTTTGTCCTTAAGAGATAACACCAAAGCCTATTACTAATGGAATTCCAAACTTCTGGGTTACTTTATTTCTGAGCCTATAGAAAACTGGAAGCGACATGTTAACATTTTGGAGCATAAGGATTATAGAGATAATGGAGAACAAAAAGAAATGAGGTATGACAGCATAGGAGCCCAAATATAAAAAGTAAACAAAGATGTTTTTTTAAAAACTCACCATTTTCAGTCCATTCCACAAAGAGATAAATCATCCCAGACACTTTAATAGCTCCTGAAGTGATCCGTACCTGCAGCTCAGTTCAATAATTATGAACCGTAAAGGTAACATGGAGGCAGAGAGAAAGGGGACTTGTGTTTAGTGCACACTTTTATAGAATGAAGGGGGCTCTGTGATCGTGGACAGAAATTCATAATGGGCAACAAAAAATAAACTTTCCAACGAGGATAACATTTTCTTTTCCAGAAAATGCATTTAGATAAACCACCTAACTTCCAGGCAATGTTAGTCAAATAAGATAATAATTTATTGCATTCATGCCTTCTGGACATTAAGGAAATGAATAATAGAAAATGAATAACAGAAAAGAGAAAGCGAAACCTAATATCTCCATATGATTAAATGAGTATTTGTTTACAGAGTGTGCAGTGTGTGTGTGTGTGTGTGTGTGTGTGTGTGTGTGTGTGTGTGTGTGTGTGTGTGTGTGTAAAAGATAGAGAGAGAAAAATAAGAGTTGGAAATATACGAGGGTGTTTTTCAAAGTTCATGGAAAAATATAATTAAAAGTTAATATGAATCTTCCCATGAACTTTTTGAAGTAGTATTATATAAGAATTTAAATTGTTGATTTATTTCATCCACTTGATTTACCTACTAGTTAGGTCTGATAGAAAAAGAAGACAACTTAACCTGGTTCAGATTTGCAAATGGACAAGAATGGTTTAGCCAGACAAATATGCAATATGTATTCCATTATTTAATTAGTTTACCTGCCTCTACCTCCTCAGCTACACTTTGCCTTCCTCAAGAGCTTCACTGAATCCCACAAGACTTTCCAAAATGTACTCCTTACATCTTTTTTATAGTTTACACCAAATCCATAGGTAGACAGAGATCAATGACAGAACAGGTCAATATATCCTTTGCCCTCACAAAAACACTAGAAAGCTGTACTGTGGGGGAAAAGAGGAGAGTGATAAAAGGAGAGGGCAAGGTGCAAATTTAAATATATTAAGAGATTAGTTCAAAACCCCTAAGAAGAACAGTGTGCAGGGTGGGATGGTAAGGGCGTGGGAGCGAAGAGAAAGTGAGAGGAGTCAGGGAAGAGCCGGAGAAAAGCAGGTGTTTCTGGGACTAACTGAAGCTCATCTTAAAGAGCAGGACTCAGCAAATTTATCTCAGGAACATAAATCCTTTCACCTATTTCTGAGATAGCCTTTGCATTTTATCTACTTATTTATTTTAATACATACAAAAATTTTAATATAACATTTAGTATAGTTTCTTTAAAATGTAAAAAAAAAAAAAAATTACTCTTCTTTTAAACTTTCTAATCCTTGGCATTAGTTTTTTAAGGTAAACTTATAATATAAAATTTAAGCAATAAAAAGTTCTAGAGTATATGGAAATACCTGAACCATAAAGATAAGTCATTATGAAGAGTGGAATTTGACATGTGAATGACATCCTTGATAATTTCATAACCCTGTGTTTTAACTGTGTTAAACTTTACTTTTACTGGGTAATTTAATTGTGTATAGATTTTGTTTGTCCTTTTCTTGTTTAAAAAAAATTCAATTAAAAAAATTTAAAGCTATTTAATACTGGAGATATTCATTTATCTCTGCAGTCTCCTTTGCTGACATTATGACAATATCCACACTAGACAAAATTTATGTATGGATTTGGGTGTGTCCCCAGTCTGTCTGGAGCAAGAGGAAATTTAAAATTGTAACTAGATTATATATGTTATGGTGTGCTTTGCCAGCAGCATCTAAGGACAGACAAGAGTCTGGAGATGAAGCCCTTAAGACTCTGCCTCTGAGAGTGTGACAAACTTTAGAGGCAGGTAGACTCTCAACAATAACTGACATGAATCTGCTTGACAAAACTTAACTTCAGGGAATGTCTTGTTTCTCTTTCTCTATTGTTCTAACTTAATTTTATCTGTCATAAGTGCCAATTTTAAATGGAATTTCTGCCTCAGTCACCGTCTGGATTTTTTCAGTCAGATCATAAAAGAAGCCCATGATGCATGTGATTCCTGGAGAACAAGGAAGGAGTCACTCTCTTGGTTACTCTGCTATGCCCCTTGGGCTAAGATTAAGTGTTGATATTTCCCTTTCTCTCAGGCTTTGCTGCTTCCAGTGAGCAGAACTGGGTTGCTTCTCATTGCAGTTTGTGCCACTGGTAAGATTAATCACTGTGGTCCCTCACAAAGTTCTCAAACATGTTGGTTAGGGCGTGCAGTCTTTGAGGGCTCACCAAGGCCAGTCTGATCAGAAGTCTTACCATGCCCACACCCATGGCCTGCTTCATAGTGGTGTAAGCCAAGCAGTTTGGAGGGTCCCACACTCTGAATGGCCCAGCACTTAGGATTTGGTGCTCTGTGGTTGCAGTGTTGAAATCCTTGATACTTTTATCTTTGAATTTGTATCTTGTAAATGAAATCTAATGAGACAATGGAGCATGCATGGGGACTTGGGGTCTCAGTTCTTATGAGGTCCCACCTCAACCACAACCACATCCCTCTTCTGAAAGGGCTCCAAGCTTCCCACCCACTGCAACCTTGAGTGCCTCTTGACTTCTTCCATCCCCAGCCTGGGCAGGGGCTGGGCATGGGTGCAGGACAGTTGGGTGCACTCCAGTGCATCTCAGTGAGGTGTACAGAGGTGGGTGCCCCTGGGTCCATTGGCAGTGACCAGCTGGTAGGAGGCTCCTAGCCACCCCAACTCATATCCAGGGCATTCCAGCAGTGAGTGAATCTCTCAGTGGCCACCCGTATGCTTTTGGGGCATGGTCAGGCCTTAGCTTTATTCTAACCTTTATTCCCAGCTTTATTCTAACTCTCCAACTCACATTCTTCCTATGTTCTTATTTCATAAGATTCATTATTTTTCCTGTATTGAACAATTTAATGAATTAGTTAATAATGATAAAGTTTAATTAACAAATGTATAATTGCATAATTAGTGAATTTAATTAATTAAGAAATAAAACATAATGTGTTAGTGCCTGCTATGCGTAGGGCTGAGCTAGACACTGGGATACAATGATTACTGAGTGTGGTCTATACATCCAGGGGTCCAGAGCCTGGCAGGAAGACAGCCAGGGATCAGTAAATCACAGCAACGTGACATGTGCTTGAACAACATTTATGAATGCTTCCTACTTATGAATCCACATAGGATAGTGAGTTTGCCATTTCAGTAGAAGAGGAAAGACTGACCAGTCAAGGAAAACACTGTGAACAGTGTGAACAGTGTGAAAATATGAAAACATAGTAGGAAAATTTTTCTTTCTTTTTTCTTTTTTTTTTTTTTAGCCTCAAACCATCTCATTTCTTGTAAAACGATTTTGTAATGGTACCCATCAGTCCTCAGTTCCTAATGCTCTTCTGTTCTGTTATTCTGTGTTGCTCATTTGTATTCTTGTGTATTGTATTCCTGATATGTTTACCGTTATTACTTAACTTTTATTGCCACTTCCATTTAAGGATAGTGTATAAAATTTTGGTGAGACATCTTAAGGAGTCTTCCAGTGGTAGTGGATGGCAAAGACCACTTCCAGAAATTTATGTTGTGTTCCTGTCCAGTCCATGGCTGGCCTCATCTGTCTTCCTGAGTTCAGTACTATTTTCATTTCCATCACTACTTATTAGTTTTGTCTATTAGACTTCCTATGAGTGGAATCCATCAGTAATCATTTTTATGTGTCTTGCTTCTTTTGGTCAAGATATTTTCTGTGATATTCATCCATGTTGTTTCATGTAGAAGTAGTTTTTATTTTTTGCAATTGGTCTATAATGTTCACTTTATAAAAATAACACAATTTATTTGTCTATTTTCCTGTCAGTGGATACTTGAATTATTTCTACTTGTGGGCTATTACAAAAAAAACTTTTCAACACGTGCTTAGCAGAATTTTCAAACATTTGTTTTGGTGTACATATGCCCTCGTTTCTCTTACTGTTTAAAGAAAACTTTAGATAAATTAAGTTTAGCAGAGCCTATTTGAGCAAAAAATAGCTCATGTAAAATTCAGCACTCAGAAGCAGAAGAGGTTTAGAAAGCTCCACCTGCAGTGTCAGCAGGCAGCTTTCATAGGCCAAGAATGGAAGCAAAGAGAAATCACTTTATTGGCTACAGCTCTGTGTCTGCTTATTTGAGTATAATGTGATCAATTGCCTGAAACTCAGCTTTCTTATTGGCTGAAACTCAGCTCTTTTTTATACTCCTATGTTAGGTTTTAGGTTGTTTACACAATAAGTTAGTTTGCAGTTCCTTAGGCAGGAACTCAAAGATAGACAATCTCAGGTTAATGGCCTTCTGCTTATTTATGTAACATTACATAGCCAGAAATGAAATCATTTGGTTATAGGGTAAGTTACTGGTTCTCAATTTTTTGGTCTCAGGAAACTTTACACTCTTATAAATTAAGAGACCCTAAAGATGTTTTGTTGAAAGATGACAGACTAGAGGTGCCCAGGGCATGTTCCTCTCTCAGAATAAGATTGAAATGGGTCCACTACCACTGCTGCTGCTTCACCAAAACCATCACCCATCTTAGAGAAGCCCTGTGAAGAACATCAGATATTCAGGTGGCCCATTGCTGCAGCTGCAGACTCTGCAGACATGAGGGAGGTGGCTGCAAAAATTGCCACCATTGCTGCTGCCATGAGTTAACTCCACTGCCAACAAGGACACTGCAGATGTGAGGAGGTTGCTTCAGCTGCTGGTGCTGCTACCACCTCCATGAGATAACCCTGCTGCCACCAAGGACACCACAAATGCTAGGGAAGCAGTTGCAGCTGCTGCCATTGCTGCCACCACTATGAGGTAAACTCACTGCCACTTCAGACACCATAGATGTTTGGGATGCCACTGTGAACACCACAGCCAAGCAGGAAACTGCTACAACTGCTACTGCTGCAGTCACTGCCACCACAGGTGCTGCCAGGCAGCCATCATCATCATGTGAGCAGCCAATCTAGAGCCACTGCTGCCATGTGAGCAGCCCACCAAAGCCATCACCACAACCACTGCCACTGCATGGGTGACCTGCTATCACAGAAGCAGCTGTAGCAGTTATTGCTGTTGTGCAGGCAGCCCTCTGACCACTCAAGTGCATTGACACAGGAGGGTTACTAGTGGAGTCCAGGAAAGGAGAGTAATAGAAGAAGCAGTGGTTTTACCAGATGACCAGAGATCAACATAGAGATACCAGAAAAAAAAAAATGTGAGTCCACCAAAGGAATACAATAACTCTCAAGGACCAGACCCCCATAAAGCAGGAAACCCTTGAAATGACTAAAAAGAAATCCTGAGTAAAAATCTTATGGAATTTCAATGAAATATAAGAAGACACAGTTAAATAACCTAATGAACTGAGCGAAACTATCCAGCATATAAAGGAGGAAATTTAAAAAGAGATTAATACTTTAAAAAATAATGTAGCAGAACTCAAGGAACTGAAGAAATCATTCAATGAAATAAAAAACACAACTGAGAACTTAAGCACCAAGCTAGAGCAAGCAGAAGAATTTCTGATCTTAAAGACAGTCTCTTTGAAATAACTCAAGTGAACCAAAAAAAGAAAAAAAAAAGGAACTTTAAGAAGTGATGAATCTAAGAGAGATAACAGACAGTCTTAAGCACACAAACAACAAAATCATGGGAGCTCCTGAAGGGGAGGAGAAAGGAAAAAGAAAAGAACATATTCAAGGAAATCATAGTGGAAAATTTCCCAGGTAATGGGAGAGACGCAGATGCTCAGATTCAGGAGCCTCAAAGAATCCAAACATATTCAATCCAAAAAGTTCCTCTCTGAGACACAGTACAGTCAAACTGGAAAAACTCAAAGAAAGAGAGAATCTTAAAAACAGCAGGAGACGTGTCAAGTCATCTAAGAGAGAGTCCACATCAGACTAACAGCAGACTTCTCAAATGAAACTCTACAGGCTAGAAGAGAATAGGATGATATATCCAAAACAGTAAAGAAAAAAACTGTCAGTCAAGAATATTATACCCAGCAAGGCTATCCTTCAAAAATGAAGGAGAAATAGTGTATTTCCCAGACAAACAAAAACTACGGGGGTTCACCACCACAACATCAGCTTTACAAGAAATCCTCAAGGAAGTCCTGCATCCGGAATCCAAAAAATGATAACCACTGCTACAAATACACAAGAAAGAAAAATCACTGGTAGAACAAAAATGTGAATAAGAAAGAAAAAGAAACTAATCTTCCACTTCCAAAAACCAACAAACACCAAAAACAAACAATAAAAGGGAAGAAAGAAAGAGATATTTAAAACATCCAAATGAAAATTGATAATATGCCAGGAGTAAATCAATACCTTTCAGTAACAACCCTAAATATATATGGATTAAATTCCCCATTCAAAAGACACAAACTGGTAGAATGTTTTAAAAAGCTAGACACAACAATTTGCTGTCTTCAATACACTCACCTCAACAGTAAAGACATGCAGAATAAACATGAAGGAAAGGAAAAAGAAATACCACATAAATGGAAACAAAAAATTAGCAGGAGTACCTATTCTTATATCAAATAAAGTAGACTTTAAACCAAAAACCATAAAAAGAGAAAAAGTAGGCCACCATATAGTCATAAAGGAATCTATCCAGCAAGAAGACATAACAATCATAAATATATATGTACCCAACATCAGAGCATCCAGATATATAAAGAAAACACTATTAGACCTAATGAAGGAGATAGAACTAAATACAATAACAGTTGGAGACTTGTACAAACTATACAAACACATGGAATTTAAACAGTATGCTCCTGAGTGACATATGGGCCCAAGAAGAAATTAAAGAGGAAATCAAAAAAAATTCTTGAATCTAATGAAAGTAAAGACACATCATACCAAAACCTGTGAGATACTGCAAAAGCAGTACTAAATTGTAAAATTATTGCAATAAATGCTTACATCAGAAGAATAGAAAGATTTCAAATAAACACCTTCTGCTACACCTCAAAGAACTAGATAGCCAAGAACGATCATATCCCCAAATCAGTATATGGAAAGAAATAACTAAGATCAGAGCAGACCTAAAGGAAATAGAAACCCCCCAAATGATACAAAAGATAAATGAAACAAAGTTGTGTGTGTGTGTGTGTGTGTGTGTGTGTGTGTGTGTGCAGGTTTTTTTTTTTTTTTTTTTCTTTTTGAGAAGATAAACAAAATAGGCCAACCATTAGCTAGGCTAACTAAAAAAAGAAGAAAGAAGACCCAAATAATAGATGGATAGAAATGAAAAAGGAGACATTACAACTGATACCACAGGAAAAAAAAAAATCATTAGAAACTATTACAAACAACCACACACCAACAAATTTCAAAACCTGAAAGAAATGTGTAAATTTCTGGCCACATATAAACTACCCAGACTGAACCAAGAAGAGATAAAACCCTGAACAGACCAATAACTAGCAACAATCTTCAATGAAGAAAGGCCCTGGACCAGATGGCTTTACTGGTGAATTCTACCAAACCTTTAAAGAGGAGTTAATATGAATTCTCTTCAAAGTATTCCAAAAAATTGAAACAGCGGCCATTCTCCCAAACTCATTCTCTGAAGTCAGCATCACCCTGATATCAAAACCAGACAAAGATACAACAAAAAAAGAAAACTGTAGGACAATATCTTTGAAGAACATAGACATACAAATCTTCAACAAAATATTAGCAAACAGAAAACAACAGCATATCCAAAAAATTAAACATCAAAAAAAAAAATGATACCTAAGAATCAATTTAAACAAGGAGGTGAAAGATCTCCACAACAAGAACTAAAAAGAACACAAAAAAAGATGGAAAGACGTTCCATGCTCTTGGATTGGAAGAATTAATATTGTGAAAATGTTCATACTATACAAAGTGATCTACAGATTCAATGCAATCTTCATTAAAATATCAGTGACATTCTTCACAGAAATAGAAAAAACAATCCTAACATTCAGATGGAAGAACAAAAGACCCCATGGTTAAATAGAATTCATCCCAGGGATGAAAGGATGGTTCAACATACGGAAATCAATAAGTGTGATGCACCACGTCAGCAACAGCAAGGACGAAAACCATATAATTATCTTGATAGATGCAGAAAAAGCATTTGACAAAATATGACGTCCTTTCATGATAAAGATTCTCTGCAAGGAGGAAAGTATCTCAACACAATAAAAGCCATATATGACAAAACCACTGCCAATATCATCCTGAATGGGGAAAAGCTGAAAGAGTTTCCTTTAAGAACAGGAAGAAGACAAGGATGCCCACTCTCACCACTCCTATTCGATATACCATGGGAAGTATTATCCAGAGCAATCAGGCAAAAGAAATAAAGGGCATCATAATTGGAAAAGCTGAAGACAAATTGTCCCTGTTTGCAGATGACATGATCCTATATATATAGAAAAACTGATAACCTCTACCAAAAAACTCCTAGAGCTCATAAACAAATTCAGCAAAGTGGCAGGATACAAAATCAAAATACAAAAATCAGTAGCATTCTTATACACCATCAACAAACAAAAGACCCTGTATAGCCAAAGCAATCCTAAGCAAAAACAAAAACAAAAAAAAAGCTGGAGGCATCACACTACCTGACTTCAAATTATACTGCAAAGATATATTAACCAAAATAGCATGGTACTGGTATAAAAACAGACATTCAGACCAATGGAACAGAATACAGAACCCAGAAATCAACCCATGCAATTACAGCCAACAGATATTTCACAAGGGCAACGGAAGGATACATCGGGGAAGGGACGGCCTCTTCAATAAATGATGTTGAACACTGGACATCCATATACCAAAATCAACCAAAACCAGATAAGACTTAAATGTAAGACATGAAACTATAAATCTCCTAAAAGAAAACATAGGGGAAACACTTCAGGAAGTAGCACTGGGAAAAGACTATGAATATTACCCCAAAAGCATAGGGGGGAAAAAGAAAAAATTAACAAATGGGATTATAGCAAACTAAACAGCTTCTGCACAGCAAAGAAAACAATAAACAGAGTGAAAAAATGACCCACAGAGTGGGAGAAAATATTTGCAAACTATGCGTGCAAGAAAACATTAATATCCAGAAAATACAAGGAACTCAAACAACTTAACAGTGAAAAAATAAATAACCAGGTTTTAAAAATGGACAAAGGAGCTCAGTAGGAATTTTTCAAAGGAAGATATACAAATGGCCAACAGATACATGAAAAAATGCTCACCATCACTCAGCATCAGGAAAATGCAAATTAAAACCTCATTGAGATATCATCTTACTCCAGTTAGACTGACCACTATCAAAAAGACAGAGAATAATAAATGCTGGCCACAATTGAGAAAAAGGGGAACCCTCTTACACTGTTGGCAGGACAGTAAATTGGTGCAGCCAGTATGGAAAACAGTATGGAGGTTCCTCAGACAACTGCCATATGATCCAGCAATCCCACTTCTGGGTATACCCAACAGAATGGAAATCATCATGTCAAAGGGATACCTGCCCTCCCATGCTTATAGCAGCTCTATTTACTATAGCTAAGAGTTGGAGCCAACCTAAATGCCCATTATCAGATGACTGGGTAAGAAAATGTGTTATAGTTACACAATGGAATATCATTCAGCCATAAAAAGAATGCAATCCTGTCATTCACAGTAACATGTATGAACTTAGAGAAAATTATGTTAAGTGAAATAAGCCAGGCATAGGAAGAGAAATACTGCATGTCCTCACTCATAAGTGGGAGTTAAAAATAAACAAATACATTTTAAAAAATAGAAAGAGAAAGAAAGAAGGAAAGAAAGAAACAACAAGCACAACAATATGTTGAACTTTCAAAAGGAGAGAACAGAACTGAGGTTACCAGAGGTGTAAAGGGAGGGAGGTAAGGGGGGAAGTGGTAAAGAACAAGAAAAATGAAAACTCTGTATAATATTTAATGTACTGATTATCATGATACAGACATCATATATTGCACAGAGGTAATGATATTCAACTCTGTACCCCACAAATATGTACAATCAACTATGTTTCAATAAAAAAACGTAAAGAAAAAGATTTTTTGTGTGTATTTGTGTTGCTATTTTGTGTTAAAAATTAAACAGAGAAAAATGTTAAAAATTCATTTATTTTCAAATAGCATTAATAAATCCATTAATGTTATACAGCATCATTATATGTTACATAATTATATTTGATATATTATACATTATATGTTAAGTAGTGACATCATATTTTTTGATTTGAGTGGGGGTGATACAGGAATACAAATGTAAATATTTACTGAGCTCTACATTAAAAATGAGTACACAATGTTTTTTACTACATCTTTCATATTTCAGAACATAAGTAAAAAAAATAAAAGAAATACAAATACAAGTAAATATATGGAAAAAAGAGTGTTTTATTCTAAGAGTTTTGTAATAGGAATGAATTCAAGTGTGCTCATAACTAAAGCAAATAATCATAAACAGGTTTGAAAGTATTCGAGCTCTATGAAACTCACTAAAGGAAAAGTGCAATATTGATTCAATGGGTTTCAAGATCTATCTCCTAACATTTGTCAGATTTTGTGTTGAAAATAAAGAATATGGTAAATGCATAGCAACTACCAAGGCAGTTTTACTGTTTTCAATCAGCCTGCTCTCTCTTTCTGTCTTTTTTTCCCTTTGTGCTAGAGACAGAAATCAAAGGTTATGGTGTAAGAGGGTAGTAGGCTTTGTAGTAGTCTTTCTTTCTGATCTTTTCTTCTGAGCTTGATGCTTGCTTTACCTTGATGATAAAGGTTAAATTTCAGTTGTCTTTATACGAGACTAAAAATTAATAGAAACACTATTGATAGTCAGCTATATAAATCATAGTCTGGCTATGAGCAAATTACAAATTAGTTTGCATCGCAACACGTATTTATTTTGGCAATGTAATTTCATCGAGTGGTTGACTCTGTCCACTTTCCTTAACCTGAAGTTTTAAAGGGTTCTTGGCTTCATCTTCAAAGTTCAAAGTTCTGCATTCTGAGAAACACAGGAACATAAAGAGACAACCAACTGTTTTATATAAATCCTGTAGCTTGTCTAAATATTGTTTTGTTTCCTTTCTAGATAAGTTTTATTTCTGTAAATGTTATTTGTTTCGTAAATATGAGTGTTAGTACAAAAAAGTGGGCTAAAGTTATTTTTAATCAAGATTAATTATAACAGCACTATTACAAGTCTGTGTAGTTTTTTAATCCTAACATCATTTTCAGGAAAAAATAATAATTAACTATTTTCCCCAGCTTTATTGATGTATGATTGACAGATAAAAAATGTATATAATCAAGGTATACAATGATGTTTTGTATACGGATACATTGTGAAACAGTTACCACAACCAAGTTAATGAGCATATCCATCATCTCACCTAGTTACCATTTGTTTGTGTGTGTGGTAAGAACATTTAAGATCTAGTCTCTTAGTAAATTTCAAGTATAATATACATTGTTATTAACTATAGTAGCCAGGCTGTATGTTAGATCTCCAGAACATATTCAACTTAGAACTGAAAGTTTGTATCTTTTGACAAACATCACTCCTTTTTCCACACCTCCCAGCTCCTAGTTATTATAAGTTTGGGTTTTTTTCTTCTCTCTCTCTCTCTCTCGCTCTCGCTCTCTCTCTTTTCTTTTTTTCAGTTTCAACATATAAGTGAGACTATGATGCAGCATGCAGTATTTGTTTTTCGGTGAAATACACTTAACACAACGTGCTCCAGGTTCACCCATTCTGTCACAAATTTTAAAAAATTAAGTGACAATTTAACCTTAAATTGCATTTAAAAGTTCATTAATAAAAGTTTCCACATTTAAACATTACACAGTTATGCCAAATATACACCCGTAACAGACTCTGTGATAAAAGTAGACTACCTTTTTCAAAATTCTGTATAAAGAAAATTGAAATTCATAACAGAGGAGAGAAGAACCAGGAATTTGGATCTAAAAAGAGCTTTCGAGATTTCATAGAATGTAATTTACCTTTAAAGGCAAATTTCATATGCGTATGCATGTATGAACATAAGAATCATTACGAACTTCTCCTGTCTCTGAATAAATTTTGGCAAGCTACATGACTTTACTGGTGAAAAACAGTTCCCTGGCTAGATGCATTTACAAAACAGTCTCTGCTTATAATAAAATAATAAATATGTGAGTATTTTCATGAGTTCTTTAGAGATCCCCTACTCTCCCAGCAGAAACTTCTTGTTGACAGCTCATTTGAAGCTAAAGATATGTTCTCCTTCAGCTGGAAGTTTGCAGCTCAGTCTCCAAGAATCTGGTGACCACATCTGGTACATGTCAAGACCGCCCTCTTGGAGAAGATCTCATTTTTATTCCGTAGAAAATAATTCTACACTCTACCCAAACACATACTGAATATGCAAGACAACCTCAGTGCATTAGCATTTTCTGGTTACTCCAGTCAGAGAATCTAACCAAGCAATCATTCACTCAGCAGACTGTGACCCCAGAACTGCAGAGTACAAGTTCAAGTGCTCCGAGTACATCACTTGACTGTGGGTGGAAGGGAGAAATACTCATTATTGATTTCTAATTGGAGGGTGGTGGTGAAGCTTACAGCTTACCAACAACTAACTCCAAAATTCTTCTAATTTACATCAGTGCTTTTCCTGGCTTCTCAAAATTCTTTTATAGACTGGAGTTATGTGAAGATCTTAGGGTAAACCAGGTCTCTTTGGCCTTTTATGTAAATAATGTATGATGGTCTCACATCGTACATTTGCATAAGTTGTATTCAGCCAACATTAGAATTGGAGAGTTTATTTCAATATTCTATTATACATGAGATTCTTTATGACCCAGTTTCAGTTTTCATTCCAAAACTTAAAACAAAGATTTTTTTGTTTTTGTTTTTTTCAAATTTTTGGCCTTACCCTTCTTGAAATCAAGAAGGGTTACAGGTTCATGCAGTAGAAGAACTGATGTTCAGAACTAGTGTACATGGAATTGTCAGTGAGCTGTGTTTTACTTATTCCCAATAGTGGATGGGTTCCATGATAGAATAAAGCCCCTTGCAATGATATCTGTATTCTCAGCCAAAAAAAACTGTGACTTTACCTTACACAGCAAGTGGGACTTTGTAAATGTTATTAATTTAAGGATCTTGAGGTAGAAAGATTTTTTCTGGATTTTCCTAGTAGGCCCAATGTAATCCCAAGGATCCTTGTTAAGGGAAAAAGATAAACAGGAGAGTCAGAGAAAGAGAAGTGATGAGAGCGACAGACAGAGAGAGAGAGAGATACAGAGAGAGAGAAGGATTTGCAGAGGTTACATTGCCGGCTTTGAAGACGAAGAAAGAATTTTATGTTGGCCATGAGGTGACATCCAAGAATGTACGTACATTCTCCATGAACCAGATATGGAAAACTTAGAAAGAAATTAACTATAAGCTGTTTTGAAATATATCCATAGAAAAGGGCTTCAAGCGATGGGGAGAACTTAGGGACAGTCTGGAGGTGCAAAGTCTGTCAAGTACATAAGTAAAAGTAGGGGAGATGCCAAGGCACCAGGTGGATGAGACATCTCCCTCAATGGGCAACTTTATTTGGAAATCTCAGCAAGACCAGGTGGGGGGAGTATCTGAGCAACCCATAAAGGTATCCCATGTGAAAAAATGTCTGCTTGCCATATCCCCACACATTCTGCAAGATTAAACCTTTATCAGAAATATGAGGACTTTTCTTCACATTACTGTCCCTTTTTTCTATCTGCCCAACCTAATGCACCAAAAAGAAGATCCAGTGAGTGGAGACAGAGGAGACAGAGTATAAGATTAAAAAAAAAAAAGCTGCCTAAGATCACTTTTCATTGTGGGTTTCCTATTTGAACCAGGTCTGAGATACATGATGTGGGTAGACATTTTAATTGGATGAGAAAATTTTGATATTAGACATGACTTGAGTGTTTTATTATCTGAAAGTGACGGATATACTGACTCAGCCTCGCTTAGTTTTCAGCCAGTTATGGTCAAAGAGTTTTGTAGGGATTGTAGAGAATGCTCATAGAGACAGTCCTGAGGAATGGTAAAGTTGTTTTCTGCTTGAAACATACTGACTTCCACTTGTTACATACACTCCATACATAACATTTTATTTTTTAAGTGTGAAAGTACTAAGTTGCATAGCTGTTATATGAAGACCATGGTTCTTTTACTTCAAAGTATTAAGTCAAAGTCTCAATTGTCCCTGTAAGTGGGGTCTGCATAATCATGTGTTCTATTGGAGAGAATCAGTAAGATTTTTTACTGATAGATGTTACTGTATCATTTAAGAGGCTGAGTGGTAGGTAGAGCTGCCTAACTTTTGCCCAGGAGGATCAGCTATGAGGAAACAAAAAGAGACCAGTTAATGAAGATACAGGCTGGAGACTTCCAGGGCAGAAACATCCATTGACTCCAGTCGCACCCTGCCTGCCATTGTCCTTGCACATCTGCTTCATGGTAATTGGTAACAGCCCAATCCCAGCCCTTTCTTTCTATTTGGTGCACTCCCCCCGCCCCCCCCAAATATGTGCTAATGCATTTTCCTTCTTGACAGTCACAAAAAGTCTTCTGGTTAATTTTAGTGGTTGGAAAACTAGATTTTCCTTTCATGTTCCACACCCCTATTATACATATGCAAAGTTATTTTGCGAGGGATTTTGCCTGAATTTTTATATCGTCAAATAAGTGGGATTTTTTTTTCCCAGTAAAACTCTTATTTTTAATTTTCAAATAAATCTGTAAAGTCAGTCTCAGAGCATAAAATTGATTTAAAAAAAATAGTCCAGTTGACTGAAGAATTAGGTGGGAGAAACCACTTGTTGGTCCAGTGCCACCCTCTTAAACTATCCTCTGGATCAATGTGGAATGAACCTCACAGGAGGTTATATAGGAGAAAGAACATGAGACTGGCCCTCTTTGGTCTAGCTTGAATCTCTCTCTAAAACAACACACGGTCATCATCACTTCACCTCTTGGAACTTAGTTGTTTGTCAAATATGAGTGTTCTGCCACATGACCTCCCTTCTAATCTAACTGTATACATCTAATATTTCATGATTATCTATGACTGTCTATGACTATCTGTGACTGATTTAACAAGCCCATTCAACATAGGTGCTCTCAAAGAAAACTGTCATTTTGACAGACACACTATTCCCCAGAATGGCTGCAACATAGAGAAGAAGGTAAATTGTGACCCATAAAAAATAAGTTCTTTCAGACACCCAAATATAATCCAATGTGCCTTTTAATCAGTATGACAGTTTTGGGAGCTCAGTCAGAAAACTAACCATGAAAGAGAGAGGTAAGAGGACACTGGTGAGAGGCAGCAGAGAAGGGTAGCTGACAGTCAGGTTTGGGACTGCACAGCCCCATAGCCATGACAAGCAAGGGCTGTCTGCAACCACAAGAAGCTGTGTACAGAGAGAATATCTGGATGTGTCACCATTCATTCACGTTTGTCACAAACACCTACTTCAGGAAGTCGGAGGGGCTTGGAGATCCAATAAGACACCCATATGATCATGAGAGAAAAAGCAACTACCTTTTTCATTTGGCTCCCATCAGACTAGACCTGGAACATGGTTTTCAGCTGTGGCCATCAGATATTGAAAGAGATGCTGACAACTGTGAGATGCCTTGATAGTGGTATCTACTATCTACTATTTCTAGTAGAGAAAATTAAGAGAAATAAAATTCTTGTAAATTTTTAGCTTGCAGAACCATATCAATGTCTTTGATTCTCAAATGTCTGCTTTGTATCAGATGGATTACGTGAATGCTCTTTTATCTCAAAGGAGTTGTTCAGACCGATCTGTTGACCCAGGGAGGTGAAGCACCCACACAACAGAAGGTGTTCATCTTGTAGCTGATGATACAGGAAGGGTGAAATATTGGATGTGGTATTAGACAAGATAATATCTGGTCTTTTTATTGTTTCATGGATCCAAGAAAAAAATAACAAATGTATCTATTCATGATCTAGAATTTAGCTGCATATGAACAGAAAACCCACAATAAAAGTGACATGAATATAAAATACAAGTTTTTTGCTCTCTCATGTAAATAGAGTGTGAATATAACTTTCCTGTGGATTAGGGGAAACTTCATTAAGACATTTAGGGTTCAGAGCTTTTCAGCTCACCGTCCTGTCATCCTTAGGACATGACTCTTGTTCTCATAGTCAAGGTTGGCTGCTAGTGTGTCAGCACTTACACCTGAATCCCCAGCCCTACACCTTTTACACTCACTCCAGACAGGCCAGTGGAGAAACAATGAGGAGGGGGAAAAGTGTGTATCAACTACCTTGAGAATTTTTTAATGTTGCAGTTCAATATTTGCAGGTATTGGCTGTGAGTTGCCATATCACTCCCTAACTGCAAGAGAAGCTGGAAAAATGAGGACTTAACTCTGTGCAGCTGTGCACTAAACTAAAATTAGGGGAGGGGAAAGGAAGGAAAATTAATATAGAGATAGGCAGTAGTAGTTTCTGGTACCATCCAAAACATACTTGATATGCTAGAATAAATTTCTCAGTATGTAACAATAGCTTTCTTTGTCCCCAGGGAAAAACAGTGAACTGCAGCACACTGCTAGCAAGGGAAAAACAGCATGGAAATGCCATCGCAATTCAGACAAAACATAGGAAGTGTGAACCAGCAAATTCTCTGAGATAATCCCTATTAGATGTTGATAGATGATAGTGCTACAGAGTTTAAATAAAAGTTAACAAAAAAACTCACATCAGAAATAAGAAAGCAGTTTTTTATAAACAAAACAATAAACATTTCACAAAGCCAAAGGGGCACTTAAAAACAATATTAAGGCATATCCAAGAAACAATTAGATATCATCATGAGAAAAGAGTGCACCAAAATTGATGGGCTTCCCTGAGCCAAATAGTTTGTTTATATTTTTATACCTATGCATTAAACATAAAACTCTTGCATATTGAATTTTTTTTTTTTTTTACAAAACAAACTTCAGAACGAATAATGTACCAATTATAGGGAGAAAAATGTAGCTTCATTGATGACTGTGCTGAGCAACGCTATTAAGCACGTCTGTAACGAACGATTTCTGTGAACTTCGTCCATAAATAACCCATTTGTGATAGTGGTATCTGTAGAAAGTTTCCAGCCTCTCTTTCTAGTCAGAAATACTGGAAATATTTCCTGTAGGAAATAGTGGAAAATGCATGATAGGGGGATGATTGTCAGGCAGAGCAGTGATTAAAGCGTAAAGTACGCAGTTTCAAATCACTTGAAACCCATCAACACTTGAGACTTGAAATCAGGGAAGTGGGCTTCATCCAAAAACCTACACTGACTGTGCATTTGAATTTCCAAACACCGTTACCACTTCAATGTCACTTGTCATGATCCACATTTAATAAGCTAGAACTCAAACTAAGATCTTCTCACTCAAGTCCATTTTCCTGTTAGGAAACACACTAACACCTTGCATAGCACATTTTAGAAACACTGTGACAGTGACAAAAAGTGTGTGGTGCCAAGTAAAGGATCTGCTTTAGGGATCAGGCAGAACAGGAAATTTTTAGAGGAGCTGCTGGCTCTGTATCTGGATTTAAGTCAGGAACCCCTTAGGATCGGGGAACCCTGTAGCTGTAGAAGTTCCCTGTAGTGGATTGAGTTATGTCCCCCCCAAACTAACTGGATTTTGAATTGTGTCCCCCCAAGTTTTATGTATTAGAAACTTAGCCCCCACTGTGGATGTTAAGAGGGTGGGAAATCTTATTTTGGTAATTGAAAGGTGGAGCATTGAAGAGGTGATTGGGTTGTAGGACCATGCAGTAGTGAATGGATTAAAAATGGTGGTCAAGGGCCTGGTTCTGAGGGCTTTAAAAGAAGAGGAGAGTCTGTCTTTCTCTCTCTCTCTCTCTCTCTCTCTCTGCTTCCACCATCTTGCAATGTGAGACCCCTGAGTCACTGTCACCACCACCAGATGGACTTTGGGCTTCCCAGCCTCAGAAACTGTAAGCAATAAATTTTGTTTTCATATAAATCACCCAGTTTCAAATATTTTGTTACGAGCAAAAGAAATGGACTAGTACATTCCCCATTAGTTGTTTTTCACAATAAACTCATATAATCAAAGCACCATTTCAAAATTATAAATAAGAGCACTCAGAAGTTGTGAACAGATGACTAGTTCTCATTTATAAAGAAGCACAGCCATAGAATACACAGTAGCAGGACAATGGCTGAGTCTCCTTTAAGGCTGGGTTGAATATCCACTTGTTAAAGAGCTGTGGAAAGGGCCCAGTTCTATGTAAGTGGTATGGGCTCTGAAAGCTGAAAGCAGACGCTGCCTTCTGTACAGCCAGTATCGATACTCAAACAAAACAAATTGACTTTGGCTAAATAAAGCAGAAGAGAAATATTCTGTGAGGGTATTAAGGATTAGTAAGTCTGGAGAACCGGTCTTGAGCCATGACCCATGGAGGCAAAGCCCATCAGTTCCTGCCTCAGAAGGAGTATCTCCTTTGTGTGCCATGCCTTGAATGACATGACACTACCAGCACACACTGACCCAGCTACTTAGAGCTGAGTGGCACCCTTGCTCACTTCCACTCATTCCTGGGGCAACCAAGTAATCTCTGCTGGTCTCATTTGGTTTTGACCTACATTCAGGATATGTAAAGAAGAGCCCCAGATACCAGATCTGCAAGGCAGCATCCTGAGTGAGCAGGTGTCAGCTGCTGGAAGACGCTGTACCTGTATCTCCTATAGGCTATGGCTGTGCTGAGTAATGCTGTTTTTCTCTAAAAAGGTGCCATAGCATTCAGGTTACCATGACAGTATTAAGAAATTCAGTAAACGCACTAGGACTGGTGCTGGCAGAAAGAGAAAGCAAATCCAAATTCAGAATCAGTGCTTATTACAGTGAGAGACAACCAGAGCTCTTGTCCTAGAAGTAGCCTATTGCCGCCAATGGCCAGTATACATGTGGCCCCCTGGAGCACGGGGCTGCCTTGGTCCCTGGAAGATGGCTTCCCCATTAGTAAACAAGGCTCTCTGTAGTGTCAGCAGCCTGGCCAGCTGTGGAGTCTTGTTACTGAACTCGACCCCCAGCCCTGTCACCAGGCTGCTTTGCTCATAAGGCCATTGAGCAATACTGGTTTTGGAGTAGAGCAGGATGGCTGTCACTGGGCTGACAGGGGTGTACTGTCTCCTGGGAGGGCATCCTCTCTGAGGGCAGCCTTTTCATGAGTAGTCATATGAGAAAATGCTCTCATCCTCTGGTAGGGTGACCAGCTATCCAAATGTGCCTGGGACTGTGGGTTTCCCAAAGAGGCAGAATTTTCAGTACTAAAGGAGGGGAAGTTCCAGGAAAACCTGACAGGTGGGGCACCCCACTCTCTTGCCTCATTCTGAAGTTCATTTGCACCCTTCTGCTCCCAACTTCCCTGTCAATCTTGTACTCCTGCCTCTTCCAAGACTTTGAGCAAAGGGCCATGGTTTCAACCATTGTCCATGTGTTGGTGTAGATGTGTTCCGCAGGGCATTTTTTGAAGCTGCACAATGATAACCACAGCTCATAATTCTGGCAGGGAGATGGTTTCCCTTTTTTCCTGTCTTCAATGTTACATCTGAATAGATTTATAACAACATAACAATCCACTTTCAGCAGATGTAGCAGACTGTGCCAAGTTATCTGATACCAGACTTACTTTATTTCCCTGTACATTGAACTGGATTAAGGAATTGCATATCCCATGAAGCCATAAGGGGTGTGTTAAAGGAGGGCCATGGAGGCAGGAACAGGCAGGGAAGTGTGTGGAAGACACACCTGTTCAGTAAAGCCCCTCACACCTGCTCCAGCCCTGTACCACGTGCATGATCCCCACTCATGTAATGCTGCCCAATTCACAGAGAACACCAGTGTCCTCAGAGACTTGGCCAAAGGTTCACATGCGGTTTTTTGTAAAGTAACCAGACACTCTGGAACGTCTGTTGCTCCAAAGCATTTCTAATGGTAAGTACATAAAGGCAGACATACACAGCAGGGAGGGCTGACAAGCACACTGCAGAAAATATGACTATGTCTATGAGCCATGCCAGTCTTGCTCCAGCTCTCCCCAAAAGAAAAATAAGCAAGCAAGAAGCAAGGAGACCAAAAAAGGTGGAATTTTTAGTTTTTCCCCATACCTCTCGCTGCCAGCAACATGTGTGTACATGCATGAATACACACACACTGAGGTGCACCCTTAGTGGACTATGACAACTTGTCCACAGCAACTTTTTCACCTGAGAAATGACAATCAAGTCCTAGATGTGGCTCATGTCCTGCACAATTTAAAATCACAGACCTATTCTGCTCTTTCATCAAACCAGAGAATCAACTGACACCTCCACAGCTCTTCCTGGAAGCGTCCTTCCTCACATCAGCGGGCAATTTGGAACACCTGGAGGCTATTTTATCACCAGTGGAAATTGTTTTTCCTTTTTACAAAATTAACTGCTGCTTCTTCCATACTAAAAATAAAGAGTTCAGATAGAGGTGTGGGCAAAGATGCCTTTTCTAAGAACAGGCATAAAAAAAGAAAACAAAACAAAACAAAAAAGCAAAAGGAAGAACAAAGAATGGTTTTTCCAAATGGGCCAAGATAAATTCCTTGCCCCATTATCTTGGTATTCTATTTCTTTCAAAGCTACACTAAGAGAAATATTGGTCCTCCTGAAAATCATTACGTTAACAGAAAATTTCAAAATATGACTACAGTTCATTTTTAGTGTCTCTGTAAAAAAAACATGTATTGGCATTTTGACTCAATAAAAAAAATAAAGATTTATTTTTCACTTGAGATAAATATTGACCTTAATAACCTCGATCAATATTCCCCCTTGGGATAAATGCAACTAGGTATTTATCTTACCACAAGTCAATAGTAGTTTCTCTGTAGAGTGCATCAAATGCTTTTTCTGTATTATTTCCTATATTTTATAATCACAATAATATTTCTAATTATTCAAATTTATTAATGTAAAACATTTTGGATTTACATTCTTCTGACTAGTTAAAGCTTTTTATTCTAATAACTGTTAATACACTGAACAAATTAATTAAATTTATTTGTACCTTTCAACATGAGGCTTTCATTGCTAAATACTAATTTTCATAAAAGAAATAACTAATTTTCATAATAGCAAGTGGAAAGTTTAAAAAATTTCATTAAGAATAGATGAGTACAACTTGTGTCAATTTGGAATGCATTGTACCGTTTTTAACCTAAGACAAAACTTGATCAAAATACTATTCAATGACAAACCAAAGAATTATTCATTTAGATGAGGGAACTTAATGCCTGATCTTCAATGGCCATTATAGCTTTTTTTTTTTTTTTTACTGCAAATAATGAATAATATAATGCAATATAGAATAAGTGCTGAAGTTTAATGCTTTGGATTTTCTAACGTTAAGAAAAAAAGTGATATTTTCAGAAATATCCCATCCTATAAAGATAAGGCCTAAGGTAAAATTCAATTTTGAACATTGTGGCTAAAGAATCTGCTTCCAGATCTGCTCAAATGTCCATAACTTGCATTCTCCTTAAAGCTTGTCGACCCACCACAGGTTCTCATTATGTGGAGTTTATGAATCATCCCCAGGTGTGTAACACGGAATACATACTTACATTGTACTATACACAGCCTTGTCAGAGAAAAATAGATGCTTGCTGCTGCCTAAATCTGAAGTCAAGTCCATTTGAAGAAAGAAGAAAGTCATACTTATGTAATCCACCCATTTCTCAAGATTAGTACTGTCCAATAAAACTGTAGTGATGAAAATATTCTATCCCTGTGCTGTCAGGTAGTGTAGCCACTAGGTGCAAGTGGCTATTGAATTTTGAAATTGACTAATGTGACAGAAGAACTGAATTTTTAATTTTACTTGATATTAGTTAATAATAAACATCCACATGTGGTTATTGGGTGGAGAAGCTCTACAGAATCTAGGTTTTAACTTCACATGCCATGGAGAAGCATATACTCAGACTATCTCATTTCAGCTGATGCCTCCCCCCGCTCTGTGTTTTGGTATCTGTCTGTCTCTGTCTCTGTCTCTCTGTCTCTCTGTCTCTCTATCTCACATACAGACATTCATACATTCTCTCACAACACACTGTTTTCACAGTGCTGAGCAACACTTTAAAACCATTCATATGAAACAAGACACTACATTTATTATTGGATATGCTTGAGATAGCAGTCTTCTATAGCAATAGTAATCAAAACTTTTTTGCTCTTATATCCTGTAAACAAAATTTGAAAAATGACATATTCATTCACACTTCTTAATTTGAATCAAAAGTGTTTATAGTAAATTGAAATAATTATAAAGGATAAATAATTCCTGATATTGTAAATATTAACATTTAAAAATAAAAAGGTTATATCATTTTTAAACATATCAGTAAAATCTAAACATCATACCAATTTGAAACCCACCCTTTTCCATTTACAAATAGGAACAACTCTTCTTTAAAGCAAAAATTATAGTTGCTACTTTTTCATTGAATTTATAGTTCTCTTCCACTTACTCCACATAATTTTATCCTAATAAATATATTTTATTTCTTAAAACCTTTATTGGTCACCCCATCCTACTCTTATAAAAATCAATTTTATGTCTGATGTGTCCTTAAAGTTTTAAAATTTAAATAAAAAATTCTGGATTAAATTACGGGGGATTTTTCAGCCAGATTGTGTTTAGCAATGAGGATCTATGAAATTTGAGTTTCACAAACGTGATTCTCTTTAAAACATACTTGGTTGGTATTCTTTAGAAAGTCTCCGTGTACCCCCACGTGTTGTTATACTCCAATTTGAAAACATGGCTCAGTGCCCTCTGCAAAGGTCTATGTGAGAAGCCTCTTTTAGACCTGAGTAGCAGGTGCAGCTAGGTTTTCACCGAGGAACTAGGTGTATGAATTTCTTATCAATACAAATCATAAAACAGAGTAACCCTCCTTTCACTGTTTGGTCCTTAGGAGTTCTGTTATGGCTGAATGTTTGTGTCCTCCCCCCAAATTTATATGTTGAAATCCTGACCCCCAATGCGATGATGTTACAGGGTGGGGCCTTTGGGAGGTGATTAGGTCTTGAGGTAGAGCCCTCGTGAAAGGGATTAATCCCCTTATAAAAGAGACCCCGGAGAGCTCTCTTGCCCTCTTTCCAACCTGTGAGGACAAAAGAGGTTGGCAGTCTGCAACTGGGAAGAGGGCCCTCACCAGGACCTGACCAAGTCACCCTGATCTTGTACTTCTAAACTCCAGAACTTGAGAAATAAATTTCTGTTGTTTATAAGCTACCCCGTTTATGGTATTTTGTTAGAACAACCCAAAGGGACTAAGAAAAGTTCTGAACCAAATTTAAAGGATACAGTTGACACTACATTCTTGATTTCTCTACCACTTTTATGTTCTATTATATCTGTATTTTTTTTCTAATTCTTACACCTACTTGAGGTCAGCTCCTTATTAACTGAGTACATATAAGAAAAAAAAAAAAAAAACCACAAACAGCCCCACAATAGTGATTTAAGTAAATTATTGTTTTTTCAGGATAGATCAGTCACAATAAGGGCATAGCAGAGAACTAGGCTGGGTTCAGCCTTTCCCAACCCTCCTGGGGATACCAGATATTGTACTGGTCTCCCAACTCCACCTGTAGGGACCCATTGCTGTTCATTCACTGTTAAACTAATGAATGATGTTCTGGGTTTTTCCTGAGCCATATTGTTGATTAATTTGCAAAGAGAATGATTTAGTATTGACTGTTTCTTTTTTGTTCCTTCATTTATGTACATGTTAATGAAAAACACCTCAAATTCCTTGTTAAATGTGAAAGGATTAAAACATAGATAAGGGAGAGAAAGACAGGGAAATTAATAGAAACTAGTTAATTAATTAATAGAAATTAATCTATATGCCCAACTAAGGAACACATTTTCTTGTAAGAATGTAGAGTCATAGTATTTCATAGGTGAATGGGACCAATAATGTCAACAAAACTCACCACTTCTGTGTTTAGGGTTCATATTTTAGCAGTGACCTGAAAACTTCTATATGACAATTATAATAACATAATTATTACTTGAGGATAAAACAATGAACTGAACAATCTGAAAGCCTTAAATTGCCAAAGCCTTATGTTGCTGGTGTTCTGTGCATTATTGAAAAAGGAGTCAAAAGCAAAACAAAGAAAAAACAGAAGAAGAAAAATATAAGAATTTCAACCACTTTTAAATGCAAAATGACTTTTGATGTGCATTCAATTCCTGTGAATAATGAACTGCATGATAATGGTGAACTTACCCTGAGAGGATGCTGATGAGTAGACAACTAATAAATACAGTGGGCTCTCTGTTCATTTGGGGAAGAGACATGAATTTACTCTGCAGCAGAGCTAGCTTAACTGCCTCTCATTATTTATTGATTTCTTCTATTTTCAGCTTTTCATACCACTTAACTAGTACGTGCCTAATTATTTTCTGGTGGCTTAGGAACACATGATGATTTATTTTCAAAAACTGCTGATGTCTGTGACTACCTGAAAAGTAATGTCTTTGGAGCTGATGAAAGAGCATATTTATTTATTTGGTCAGAGGTCTGTAGTTACTTAGCTTTGAATTATCCATGAGTGGATCTTTTGCACATCTTCTTTCTATCCCAGTGAAGAAGGCTGAAAATTAGTCCAGACTGGAATTGAACTATTTGCTGAGATGACTATATCTCCTCCCCACCAGTAAAATCAATGAATTGCCATATGCTCTCCTGATATTGCCACATCAAAGCCATCAATTCCAGGTGTCTGGTTCTCATGACTTTCTTTTTCAGGTATGAAAGGGCTAAAGGGCTTTCTAACTCAAGTTGGCACTATGATTATTTAAAGTAATCTAGAAACAAATGGAAATATTATTTGTAGTTATTTATTAATCGCAGAGTTTCTGAGCTGTCATTTCTCCCACATTCTGACCTTGAAAATCAGCATATGGAGTCCACTAGATTTGATTCTCCAAACTCTTGACATGTGAATTTTCCACTCAAAGAGTAGATATTAAATACTTTCTCTTTTGGAGCTACTATTTTTTTGATCTCATGCATAGAATAAGTTTTCTTCTCACATGCAAAAGGCATGCTACTTCTTAACTAATATTATTTCTATTTAAAAAACAAATCAAAACACAGACAAGCTGACCAAATCTTATTACATATATGAGTAGCTATAACTATTTTTAACAAATATCTAATGCCCCATCCATAAAGGAATTTGGTACATTGTCAGATTTGGCCATTTGACTTATTTTTGTCCAGTAAAATGTGAATAAATATTATGAGCATCACACTTGCCCAAGAGAGTATTTGTCAATGGAGTCGTGTCATTGGTAGATTCCAGAACACAATTTGGTTTTCTGAGGACAAAACTCAAAGGGCTCAAGGGTTGAAAGTTTTTGTCACTGCAGTTGTGTTCCCCCGAAGCTTAATGTGTTGGAGGCTTGGTCCCCACTGTGACAGTGTTAAGGGGGTGGGAAATGCTATTATGGTCATTGAAAGGTGGGGCCTTGAAGTGGTGATTAAATTGATGGTTTAATGGTCATCATGGATGTGGTTCTGAGAGCTTTAGAAGAAGAGCACATGAAAAGTTCTCTCTTTCTCTCTGCTCTGCCATTTTCTGCCATGTGAGACCATGCATTGCTTAAAAGCCACCACCAAAGAAAACCTTCACCAGATGTGTTCTCTTCACTTTGGATGTCCCAGCCTCTGAAACTGTAAGCAATAAATTCTGTTTTCTTACAAATCACTCAGTTGCAGGCTTTTGTTATAAACAACAGAAAAGGAGTAGTACACATGCTAATTTCTTTTAGATACACCCCCCTAGACACACCTAAAAAGATAGCTTTACCAGGTGATAGAGTTTGGATGTTTTCGTCCCCCAAACCTCATGTGGAAATCTGACCAACAACATGGCAATGTTGGGAGTGGTTTGGGTCATGGGGGCAGATCCCTCATGAATGGATTAATGCTCTCAGTGGGGGTTGGGGGTCCTGAGTGAGTTCTTGCTCTATTAGTTCCCGTGAGAGCTGGTTGTTTGAAAGACCCTGGCACCTCCTCTCTCTCTGTCTTGCTTCCTTTTGCCATGAGATCTGCTTGAACCGACTGGCTGCCTGCCACTTTCCACCATGAATAGAAGGCCCATGGCAGATGCAGTGGTCCCAGAATCATGAGCCAAAAACCTCTTTTCTTTATAAATTATCTAGTCTTAGATACTCTGTTATAGCAACACAAAAATGGACTAATACACCAGATTTCTTGGCATTACTCAATCTAATCAAGTTGACACCTAGAATGAGCCTTCACAAATCTACCACTTGTCAACCTGGTGCCCACACTTATCTCTTTAAATCATACTTAATCTTCAAAGGGGCAATAACATAGTAGTTTTGCCTAACATGATGCAACTATCCTGTGTACAACCAAAAATGCATTAATCTCTTTTCCAGAAGAGGAAGTAAAGTCTTAGATGATATTTACCCTTCTCCCGATATCCCATGACTTAAATGCAAATAGTATGATGTAAAGCTAATAATATTTAAATTCAGATATAAAATCAGTAAGTCTCACAGTCCATGATAAAGAATAAGAGGAACAAAAACAAAGATAATTGCTTACTATGTGCACAGCATATATACATAGAGACATATTCTTAAAACAATAGGGAGAACAATTACAATCCTTGTTTCTGTAACTGGTCATGTGGTCGAAGCTGGTATTTATAACTACCTTCTTCTACTACTCATTCTGTATTCCCTATGCCTTCAGCAAACACCTCAGCTGGTCATGGTTCTTTAACTGGTAGAGTGACCCAAATCTTTATTCCTAAAGAGTCTGGGCCATTCATAGTCTTGCCTGGATTTGGTTGTTGTAATTTTCCATTGACCTTAATTACAGGGCATAGTAGTAATAAAGGACATCCTAAGGGATCTCCTATATTCCAGACATAATCTTCCTTACCTCCACCATGAAGTAGTAGTCCAACTTCCCCTTGGTAGTCTGGGTCAATCACCCCAGACAACACCATAACTTCTTTTGTTAACTCAGAGGCATGAGGAGCCCAAAGTGGCCAGGGGGCAGCCTTAACTTCTAGTTCAATGGGATCATTTTTGTGTCTCCTGATGGAAGCATTTCTCCCTCTGGAACCAAGACCTCTAAACCAACACAGCATAAAGTTGCAGGGATAGCGGCAAAAATTTTGCTAGTGGGTCCCTAGGGGTAATGGTAAGTGGTGCCACTTCCATTTCCACCCCTTGATTGCTGGACCCATGAATCCTGGCTATGAGAGAAACAGTATCATATATTGTGTACTGATTTAGAGCATATACAGCCTTCTGGAGAACATTGCCCCAGACCTGCAGGGTATTGATTCCAAGCTGCTGCTGTAACTGTGACTTCAAAAGGCCATTCCACCATTCTCTCAGACCAGCTACTTCATGAGAATGGGGAACATGGTAAGACCAGTGAATTCCATAAGCATGAACCCATTGCTGCACTTTTTTTTATCTGTGAAGTGATTTCCTTGGCCATGCTGTGTGGAATACCATGACAGTGAATAAGGAGCTCTGTGAGTCCACGGACAGTAGTTTTGGCTGAAGCAATTTGTACTGGAAAGGCAAATCCATAACCAGAGTAAGTGTCTATTCCAGTAAGGACAAAATCCTGCCCCTTCCATGATGTAATAAACCTGCCACCACGGGGCTGGCTGACCATCCTGGGGAATGGTGCCATATTGGGGGGCTCAGTGTTGGTCTCTGCTGCTGGCAGATTAGGCAATCTGTGGTAGCTGTGGCCAGATCAGCCTTGGTGAGCATAAGTCCATGTTGCTGAGCCCATGCGTAACCTCCATCCGTGTGACTATGGCCACTTTGCTCATGAGCCCACTAGGCAATGACAGTGGTGGCTGAAGAAAGAGGTTGACTAGTATCCACAGAACAGGCCATCCCATCCACCTGATATTAAAGTCCTCCTCTGTTGAGGTCACCCTTTGATGGGCATTCACATGTAAAACAAATGTTTTCATATCCTTTGCTCACTCAGAGAGGTCTGTCCATATACCTCTTCCCCAAATTTCCTTCTCACCAATTTTCCAATCATGTTCCTTCCAAATCTCTGACCATCTGGCCAAACCATTGGCAGCATCTCATGAATCAGTATATACTCGTACATCTGGACATTTCTTCTAAGAAAAGTGCACAGCCAGGTGCACAGCCTAAAGTTCTGCCCATTGAGAAGATTTCCCCTCACCACTGTCCTGCAGAGATGTCCTGGAAAGGAGCTGCAGTACCACAGCTGTCCACTTTCAAGTAATGCCTGAATATCGTGCAGAACCATCTGTAAACCAGGCTGTAGCGTTGTCTTCCTCTGTCAACTGATCTTAGGGAATACCCCATGAGGGCATAGGTGCAGGCTGGGGAAGAAAAGGCAGTGTAGTAGGACTAGGAACCATGGGCATTTGGGCCACTTCTTCATGTAACTTACCTGTGCCTTCAGGACCTGCTCAGGCCCGATCCATTTCTATTTGATGATTGGATGCTGCTTTGCACACCCAACCTTAAGGACTGCTGGGTCAGTAACATGCAGTTCATGATGGCAGCTCAGGTTGCATTTTAACTTGGTGGCCCACAGTCAAGCATTCAGTTTTTTTTTTTTTTTTTTTTTTTTTTTTTTTTTGTCGTTTTTTCGTGACCGGCACTCAGCCAGTGAGTACACGGGTCAGTCCTATATAGGATCCGAACCCGCGGCGGGAGCGTCGCCGCGCTGCCAGCGCAGCACTCTACCAAGTGCGCCACGGGCTCGGCCCAAGCATTCAGTTTTTACTAAGACCCAGTAGCAGGCCAAGAACTGTTTCTCAAAAGGAGAGTAGTTATCTGCAGATGATGGCAGGGCCTCGCTCCAAAATCCTAAGGTTCTTCACTGTGATTCATCTATAGGGGCCTGCCAAAGGCTCTATACTGCATCCCTGTCTGCAAGTGACACTTCAATTACCATTGGTTCTGCTGTATCATTTGGCTCAAGGGGCAGAGCAGCTTGCACAGCAGCCTAGACCTACCTGTTGCAGAGCCTTTTCCTGTTCTGGGCCCCACTCAAAACTAATAGTCTTTTGGGTCACTCAGTAGATGGGCCAGAGTAACACACTCAAATGAGGAAAGCATTGCCTCCAAAATTCAAATAGGGCCCACTAGGCATTGTGCCTCTTTCTTGATTGTAGAAGGGGCCAGATGTAACAACTCATCCTTCACCTTAGTAGGGATATCTTGACATGCCCCACTCCATTGAGCCCCTAGAAATTTAACTGAGGCAGAAGGCCCCTGAATTTTAGTCAGATTTATTTCCCATCCTCTGACATGCAAATTTCTTACCAATAAGTCCAGAGCAGTTGCTACTTCATGATCACTAGGTCCAGTCAACATAATGTCATCAATGCAATGGACCAGTGTAATATCTTGTGGAAGGGAAAGATGATCAAGATTCCTGAGGACTAAATTGTGACATAGGGCTGGAGAGTTTATACAGCCCAAGGTAGGACAGTAAAGGTATATTGCTGTCCTTGCCAGCTGAAAGCAAACACCTTCTGGTGGGCCTTATGAACAGGAATGGAGAAAAAGACATTTACTAGATCAATAACTGCTTACCATGTACCCAGGCATGTGTTAATTTACTCAAGCAATGAAACCACATCTGCTATAGCAGCTGCAATTGGAGTCACCACTTGGTTAAACTTACAATAATCCACTGTCATTCTCCAGGATCCATCTACTTCATATGTAAAATAGGAGAGTTGAATGAGGATGAGGTGGGAATCACCACCCCTGCCTCTTTCAAGTCCTTGATAGTAGCACTAATTTCTGCAATCCCTCCAGGGATGCGGTATTATTTTTGATTTACTATTTTCCTTGGTAGAGGAAGCTCTAATGGCTTCCATTTGGCCTTTTCCACCATAATAGTCCTCACTCCACAGGTCAGGGTACCAATGTGGGGATTCTGCCAGCTGCTAAGTATGTTTATTCCAATTATGCATTTTGGAACTGGGGAAATAACCACAGGATGAGTTCGGGGACACACTGGACCCACAGTGAGTCAGATCTGGACTAAAATTCCATTAATAACCCGTTCCCCATAATCCCTTATTCTAACTGGAGGGCCACTGTGACATTTTGGGTCTCCTGGAACAAAGGCCAGTTCAGATCCAGTGTCCAGTAGTCTCCAAAAGGACTGATTATTTCCCTTTCCACAGTGCACAATTACTCTGGTAAAAGACCACAAGTTCCCTTGAGGAAGGATGGGAGAAAGATTAATAGACTAAATTTTTGGTAGTACACCAGGGTCCCCTCAGGGGGACCCAACCACCCCTTCATTCAAAGGGTTCTGGGTCTGTTAACTGGCTCAAGTCTGAGAACTGATTGAGGGGCCATGACTCTCTGTTTTTATGATTTGAGTTAGACTTTTGTCCACTTGACCTAGAAGTTTCTGTTTATACTGATCAATTAATTTAGTAGGCTTCCTATTTATTTGACTTACAGGAACACCATGAGTAACTAACCAATGCCATAGATCAGCGTGAGTCAGGCTGTTCTGATTGTTGCTCTACCTCTGCTGTCCATTATGGTAACCACGCCCTCCTTGCCTTTGTCAGTTGAGTGCTGCCACTTGGCCCCATACAACCCTGGAATCCAATTAGTCCCATCACATTTAATCTTCCAACCACCTAACTGTGGTTCCCACTATAAGGTCTGGTCCACAGAGAAGAGCAATAACAGGGCTCTTCAGGGATGCTGGAGCTCCCCTCACATATCTATTTCTCAAGGTATCAGTAAAAGGTATGTCTCTGGAGTCTCCCAGTGTGGGTAAGTAGGTTTTATATGACAAATCCATTCCAGCATTCCAATCTCCCTAAGCCTTTGAATCCCTTCCCCTACAGTTCAACAAGGGAGATCAGGCATCTCTAATTCACTCACAGTGGACCATCTTTTGATCTATATTTCAGCCAACCAACCAAACTGTTAGTACCTTTCTTAAGTTCCCAAGCTGCAAAATAAATGCAGAATCTCTGCTTAGTGGGCCCATGTCAATAAATTCAGCCTAATCCAATTTTATGTTACTCCCACTATGATCCCATACCTTTAATATCCTTTCCCAAACATAATCTCCTGTTTTCTGCTTGCATGAAGTAGAAAATTCATTTAGTTCTCTTAGGATGTAATGCACCTACGCATGGGTCACACTTTGTACCTCACCTGTGGGGACCTGCTGGGCCTTAAGTCTAGTTATAGGTCTAGAATCAAAGATGAGTGAGGGTGGGGGGTCCTGAGGAGAATCAACATTGTCTTTCTCAGTCACTGCCTCAGGCAATGCAGAGTTAAAGCAGAGGTGGAAAAGCTACTGTCACTGGAGATGAGAATTGGGAGTTCATTTCTGGCAAACAAGACTCGATGCAATTTAGGGGTTCCATGTCCCCAGCCTTATCAGGGTCTTCCCACAAGTCCCCATTCCAATTTGCAGGATCCCATTCTTTCCCAACCAATACCCTCACTTTAGCAGTAGACACCCTGTGAGGCTGATAATTCAACAGCCGCTGTAGCTCAGCCAATCGTATGATGAGGTCCTGTGTTTGATTTTTGGCAATTTCAGCCCTGTGGGTACTGGAGAGAAGATTCTGGCCTAGGGTACCCTTAGAAACTTTTAGGTCATCTATGTGGTGCTTGAGCCAAGAATTTGCATCCCTGAGCTCTTCCTTTTCTTTCCTCATTTTTTCAGTGATGTGAGGAGCAAGCAGCCAACGTCATCATAATCCTTCTATTTCCACAAATACTCAAAGGTGTTAAGTATAGAGTCACCAAATCCCTTGCTGCTTACAAGTTATGAATCAGGAGTATCAAATGGATTTATTTTGTCTTTCTCTTTAAACAGTTCATGCCATGGACTATCAGTGCTCTCTGTATTATTAGAATTTGAGCTGTTTAGCATTATTAGGTCTAAAGCCCTGAAACCAATTGAAGAAATTTATATTTAATATTCTGATTCTCTAGAACCACTCCTAGTACCAAAATCTGTATTAGTCAGGGTTCCCACAATCGGCCTTCGGACATGGAATTAGCCATGCTACCAGCATCCATTTTGCAGATGGACTATCATGGGACTTCTCCTCACAACTGCATGATATACCTTAATAAATCCCCTTTCATATATTTATAACATATCCTATTGATTCTGTCTCTTTGGAGAACCCTGGCTTACAAAGTCACTGGGTTTAGAAATCTTTAGGTCTAGCTAGTTGCAACTCTTCTGTCATCTTCCAACAGTGTCTCTCTCCTTCCTTGCAATTCAGTCCTATGTGTCGCTAGTATGACAGTCTCACTTCAATCATTTTATCAACAACATGGTGAGCCATTTCAATAAGGTATTTCATTGCTGTGGCCTCCACAGCACCTAGCACAGTGCTGGGCACAACAGAGTAGTGCTTTCAATATGTGCTTTCAATGAATTAAAACCTAGAAACTAAATTCTGTGATATTGGCTGACATTTCCAGATTTGTAAGTTTTGACTCATTGATGTTTTAAGGAAATCCTCACAATATAAGCATGGAGGCTATAAAGAAGCATAATTTATCTCTGATGATGTTAAGTTAAAAGCAAAGAACCTTTTGCATAAATTGTTAGGGATTGAACCAGTCACTCCAAAAGAGGTATCTAAAGTAGTCAAACATACAGAGACAAAAAGTAGAAGGGTAGGTTCCCCAGACTGAGGAATTTTTTGATTATAGTCAGTCTAAATAGGGTGAGCTGGTATCTCAATGTGGTTTTAATTTGCATTTCCCTGATGACTAGTGATGTTGAGCATTTTTTCATGTACCTGTTGGCCAGGTACATGAGGAGTTGGCCAGGAAATGAGGAGTTGTTCAATGGGTACAGTTTCATTTTGTAAAATAAAGTTCTAGTGATCTTTCGTGGAACAATGTGAATATAGTTAATAGTACTGAACTATACACTTAAAAATACTGAAGATTGTAAATTTTATGTTTTTTTCTTTTTTTTTTAAACAAGTTTGACCACTTTGTTTGTTCATTTTTACTTATATCATACAATTACTATGTGCCAAGTTGTGTCAAAAGCTTACTATGTGCCTACAGGCTCTCAGGCATAACATATCCAAATTAAATACATTATCTTTCCCTATATAGTCCTCAAACTTCCACTTCAATACTTTATTCCATTGAATGACATCACCATCTACCTAACTTCACAGGCCAAATACCTAGGAATCATTCTTCATTCTGACTTCTTCTTTTTAACTAGGTCCTGTAGACCTTACTCTCACCACCTCCACTCTAGTCCAAAACATCTTCATCTCATATCTAGATGACTGAAACAGATTCATTAATTGTTCTCCTTATACCAGACTTACCCCTTACACTAAATTCACTTTTCAGGTAGATTAATCTTTCTAAAATGCTAGTTTGATCATGTCAGCCTCACACTTAAAACCCTTTGGTATGTCCCTCTTACTCTCTGGAAAATCCAAAAGCACAGCTTACAAGACCCTTTATGATCTGGTCCTTGTTTCCTGCTGCAGCTTGTCCCTTGCCATTGCCCCCAACACATATAATCCAACCAGTAATTACTATGAATAACATATGTATCTGATCCATCCAAGATGGTAGTTTTGTTAAATTCACATACACCAGAATATTGAAAGTAAGCCTATCTGATACTCCCAAATTCTATACCCCTGCTAGGCATGTAACCTCTGCTGGGCCTAGGGAAAATGGCCTATTTACTATATGTCTAAATATCTAAAAGTTATCAAACTAATAGACTGTTAAATAATATATATGTTCTATCCTCCCATCACTAATGCTAATATTCACACCAAGCTGTAAAGGCCAGCCTTGAATTTTGAATTCTCAGGTTCTTCAGCTACACTGGAGTGTAGCAGTGGTGTGAGGAGAGAGAGTCCTAGGCACCCTCCCTTGAGCACACACGGACACTTGGCAAATTCACTGGGAGTGGCTCTGCACTGTTTGGACAGTGAAGTCCTGGCGTTTGGGTATCAGAGCACAGTCTAGCAGAGGAGGCTATAGGCTTTGGGTGAGACCATCTCCTTAGTGCTACAGACGCCTTCCTATGGTGAGGGAGGCATACTCAGAGGAGGGCCAGATTTGTGCCAGGAGAGCAAGAGGTCAGAGACCGTCTTGGCTGGATCTAAGGGCAGTGTTCCTCCCTATCTGTCCCCATCCAAGGTAACCACTGTCCTTTTTCATACTGATAATTTCCTTCATGTTTTATTTATGTAGTTTTATTCCATATCTATGTAGTCCTAGAAGTATAGCATTTAGTTTTATTTTTTCAAACTTTATAAAATGATGTCATACTGAAGATATTCTTTGGGAAATTTTTTTTAACTATCTATCTAGTTAGCTATATCTATCATTTATTTATTTACAAAGTCCCTATATTGCTAATATTCATTCATATTGTGGTGTGAAGTTCAAGGTCATTCATTGTGAATGCTGTATAATATTCTACTGTTTGAAAGATACCAGTTTGTTTATACATTCTCCTGACATTGGACATTTAGGGTGTTCCTAGGTTTTTGCTATGTTTTAACAGTATTGCAATAAACATCCTTACATGCATCCTGGTGCACATGTGCAATACTTCCTCTTTGGTGTTTACCTAGGAGTGAGTTGCTAAGTCTTACGTCTGGCTGGATCTCGCAAGTTTGATATATAGTGCTTTCATTATCATTCATTTAAAAATGTCCATTATGATTTCTTTGCCTCATGAATCACTTACAAGCATGTTTTTAAGTTATAAATATATGGAGAATTCAAGTTTTTCCTATTATCTTTTACTCAATTGAGTTGTGGCCAGAGAATGTGGTCTATATGGAACCTATCATTTTTTATAAATTCATTTATTAATTTTTTACTTTTATTCATTTATTTATTCATTATATATTTATTTATTTTTACTGGTTATGTATATTCATGGCATAAAAAGCAAATCGTCACCACTCGTGCCCAAGAAGTGATGGCTAGATCCATACTGGTAGCATGCCCATTACCACAAATTGTGATTATACACTGCATCCCCCACAAAATTATCCCCCCAATTATCCCTGACCTCCCTCTCCATCCCACTTTCCCCACTCCACTTTGTATCCCTAGGTATGTTCTCACCCTCTGCAAATCCAACACACCACTGTGGTCTTTTCTTCCTTCTTTCTCTCTTAGCTCCCACTTATGAGTGAGCACATATGGTATTTATCCCTCTGTCCTTTGCTTATTTCACTCAACATAAGTTTCTCCAAGCTAATCCATGTTGTTGCAAATGGGAGTATTTCATTCTTTTTTATGGCACAGTAGTATTTCATGGTGTATATATACCACAGTTTCCCTATCCAACCATCCTTCAATGGACATTTAGGTGGGTTCCATACCTTGGCTACTGTGAACAGAGCTTTGATGAACATGGGAGTGCAGGTATCCACCTTCGATATAATCATTTCCATTCCTTTGGGTATATGCCCCAAAGTGGGATGGCTGGATTGTATGGAAGATCTATCTGTAGTTGTTTGAGAAACCTCCATACTGTTTTCCATAGCAGTTGTATTAATTTACAGTCCCACCAACAGTGTAGGAGTGTTCCCTTCTCTCCACATCCTCACCAGCATTTTGTTATTCTCTAATTTTTTTATTATAATCAGTCTAAATAGGGTGAGCTGGTATCTCAATGTGGTTTTAATTTGCATTTCCCTGATGACTAGTGATGTTGAGCAATTTTTCATGTACCTGTTGGCCATTTGTATGTCTTCCCTTGAAAAATGTCTATTCAGTTCCTTTGCCCATTGTTTAATTGGGTTTTGGGTTTTTTTTTGTTTGTTTGTTTTTTTACTGTGTAATTGTTTCAGTTCCTTGTATATAATGGATATTAATCCCTTCTCAGATCCATTTACTACCACCGTGTAGGTTGTCATTTCACTCTGTTGATTGTTGTCTTTGCTGTACGGAAGCTTTTTAGTTTGATATAGTCCCATCTGTTTATTTTTTCTTTTGTTGCTTGTGCTTTTGGGCTCATGTACAGAAAGTCTGTGCCAAGAACTAGTTCCTGAAATGTTTCACCTATATTTTCCCTTAGTAAATTTACAGTTTCATGTCTTATATTTAAATTTTAAATACATTTTGAGCTGATTTTAGGATATGGTGAGAGGTGCATGTCTAGTTTCATTGTTCTGCATATGGATATCCAATTTTCCCAGCTCCACTTATTGAATAGGTGGTCTTTTCCCCAATGTATATTTTTGTTGCCTTTGTCAAATATCAGGAGGCTGAAAGCCTGAGGGGTGATTTCTGGGTTCTTTATTCTGCTGCACTGATCCAAATGTCTATTTTTTATGACAATACCATGCTGTTTTGGTTACTATAGCTTTGTAATATAATGTGAAGTCAGGTAGTATTATACCTCTGGCTTTATTATTTTACTGAGGATTGCTTTGGCTATTCAGGGTCTGTTGTTGTTCCATATGAATGTTGAGATGGTTTTTTTCCATTTCTGTGCAGAATTTCACTGGTATTTTGATGGGGATGGCATTGAATCTGTAGATCACTTTGGGTAGTATAGACATTTTCACAATGTTAGTTCTTCCAATCCAAGAGCATGGAATGTCTTTCCATCTTTTTCTGTCTTCTTTAATTTCCTTCAATAGTGGTTTGTAGTTCTCACTGTAGAGATATTTCACTTTGGTTAAATTGATTCCTAGGCATTTTAATATTTTTTTGTGACTGTTGTAAATGGGTTTACTTTCTTGATTTCTCTTTCTATTAGCTCATTACAGAATATATGCAACTGTTTGGGGACATTTATTTTGTATCCAGCAATATTACTGAAATTATTAACCAGCTCCAGGAGTTTTTTCATAGAGTCTTGAGGTTTTTCTCTATATAATATCATGTCATCTGCAAATAGGGACAGTTTGACTTCATCTTTTCCAATCTGGATGCCCTTTATTTCTTTCTCTTACCTGATTGCTCTGGCTACTACCTCCAGTACTGTGTTAAATAGAAGTGGTGAGAGTGGGCATCCTTTTCTTCCTGATCTTAAGGGAAAATCCTTCAGTTATTCCCTAGTCAGAATGATACTGGTGGTGGGCTTGTCATAGATGGCTTTTATTGTGTTGAAATACTTTCCCTCTATACCTAATTTGTTGAGTCTTTATCATGAAGGGATGTTGAATTTTGTCAAATGCCTTTTCAGTGTCTATTGAGATAATCATATTGCTTTTGACCTTGAGTTTATTGATGTGATGTATCACATTTATTGACTTTCATATATTAAACCATCCTTGCATCCCTGGGATGAATCCTGCTTGATCATGGTGTATAATTTTTTGATGTGTTGCTGTATTCTGATTGCTAATATTGGGCTGAGGATTTTTGCACCTATGTTCATCAAGGATATTGGCCTGTAATTTTCTTTTTTTGTTGTGTCTTTATCTGGTTTTGGTAGCAGAGTTATGTTGGACTCATAGAGTGAGATTGGGAGAATGGCTTCTGTTTCCATTTTTTGGAATAGTTTGAGGAGAATTGTCATTAATTCCTCTTAAAAGATTTGGTAGGATTCAGCTGGGCTTTTCATTGTTGGAAGATTGCTGATTGCTGCTTCAATCTCATTTCTTGTTATTGGTATGTTCAGGTTTTTATTTCTTCTTGGTCCAGTCTGGGTAGTTTGTATGTGTCCAGAAACTTATCCATACCTTCCAGGTTTTCATATTGTTGTTATACATTTGTTTATAATACTCTCTAATGATTCTTTGTATTTCTGTGGTATCAGTTGTAATGTCTTCCTTTCTTTTTTGATTTGTTGTTATTTGGGTCTTCTCTCTTCTTCTTCTTCTTTTTTTTTTTTTTTTTTTTTTGGTTAACCTAGCTAATGGTTTGTCTATTTTATTTTTTTATTTACCTTCTCAAAAAATGAACTTTTTGTTCTTTGATGTTTCTTTCATTTCTTGGGTCCCTATTTCATTTAGTTTTGCTCTGGTATTAATTATTTCTTTACATTTACTACCTTTAGGATTGATTGTTGTTGTTTTTCAAGTTATTTGAGGTATAGTGTTAGGTCGTTTATTTGAAGTCTTTCCATTCTTTTGATGTAAGTACATGTTGCAATAATGTTCTCATTAGTATTGCTTTTGCAGTATCTCACAGGTTTTTTTATGATGTATCTTTATTTTCTTTAGTTTCAAGAAATGTTTTGATTTCCTGTTTAATTCCTTCTTGGACCCATAGGTCATTTAGGAGCCTATTGTTTAGTTTCAATGTATTTGTATAGTTTCCAGGGTTTTGGCTTGTTATTGATTTTTAGTGTTAGTACATTGTGGTCTGAAAGGTGCTTGGAATGATTTGAATTTTTAAAAATTTGCTGAGACTGGATTGTGACTTAATATGTGGTCTATCATGGAGAATGTTCCATGTGTTGATGAGAAGAAAATATATTCTTTAGTTGTTGGGTGAAATGTCCTATATATATCTGCCAGGTCCAGTTGGTCTATGGTGTAGATGAAATCCTGTGTCTATTTGTTGATTTGCTGCCTGGAAGATCTGTCCCATACTGAGGGATGGGTGCTCAGGTCACCCACTATTATGTATCAGGGCTTATTTATTTCTTTAGGTCTGAGTGTTTGCTTTATATATCTTGGTGCTCAAGTATTATGTGCATACATGTTAATGATTGTTATGTCTTGGATAGATCCTGTTATCCTTATATAGTGGCCTTCTTTGTCTCCTTTTATGATTTTTGTTTTAAAGTCTATTTTATCTGACATAAGAATAGCTACTCCTGCTTGTTTTGGGTTTTGATTTGCATGGTATATCTATTTCCATCCCTTCACTTTTAGTCTGTGTGTGTCTCTAGAGGTGAGATGAGTCTCTTGAAGACAGCATATAGTTGGGTCTAGCTTTTAAATCCAATAAGTCAATCCGTGCTTTCTGAATGGGGAATTTAATCCATTCACATTTAGCATAGTTATTGACACATATTGTTTAATTCCTGTCATTTAATTGCTTTTTGTTTAGATGTCTTAAACATCTTTTGATCATTACTTCCCCTTTTATCATTCTTTTTCAGTGACAGTTGGAAATTTGAGGTGGCATGATTTAGCTTATTACTCTTTCTCACTGGCGTTTTTGTTTTAATGGCAGGTTTTGCTCTTTCTTGGGTATCTGTGATAGAGGTCATCATCATTCAGATTCCAGATGCAGGATTGCAATGAAAATCTCTTGCAGGGATGGTTGTGTGGTGGTGTACTCCCACAATTTTTGTTTGTCTGGGAAATACACTATTTCTCCCTTATTTCTGAAGGAGCGCCTTGCTGGGTAAAGAATTCATGGCTGGCAATTTTTTTCTTTTAGTGTTTTGAATATATCATTTCACTTTCTTCTGGTAAATGTAGTTTCAGTTGAGAAATCTGCTGTTATTCTGATGGGGGTTACCTTGTATGTGTCTTGATGCTTTTCTCTTGCTGCTTTTAGAATTCTCTCTCTGTCTTTGAGCTTTGCAAATTTGACTATAATGTGTCTTAGAGAGGATATTTTTGGATTGAATCTGTTTGAGGACTTTGAGCTTACTAGATCTGAAGGTCTGCATCTCTCCCTATACCTGAGAAGTTTTCTGTTACTATTTCCTTGAATAAGTTTTCAATACCTTTTCCTTTCTTCTCCCCTTCTGGAATACCCACAATCTGGATGTTAGAGCACTTGAGGTTGTTTGCTATCTCTCTTAGATTTTCTTCATTATTTTAAATTCTTTTTTTCCTCTTTTTGTCTGCCTAGGTCGTTTTGAAAAGACCATCTTCAAGATCTGAAATTCTTTCTTCTGCTTGCTGTAGTCTGCTGCTCAAACTCTCTGCTGTGTTTTTGATTTCATTGAGTGAATCTTTCATTTCTAGGAGTTCTGCTACACTCTTTTTTAAGGGATTAATCTCTTTGCAAATTTCCTCCTTCATATTCTGGATATTTTTTCTTGCTTCCTGTGTTCTCTAATTGAGTCTTTTTTTTAATGTCTTCCTGCTTTCTTAAGACCATTGCTTGGAATTCCTTTTCAGACATTTCAAGGATTCCCTGTTCTATGGTATCTGGAATTTGAGCATTACTGTATTCCTTTGGTGGTGTCATGCCTTCTTGTTCATTTTTAGTTCCAGTATTTTTTCGTTGATGTTTAGTCATCTGGTAGAGGACTTGCTTCTTCTGTTACTCTGGGGTTGGCTATGAGGATTAAGATTTCCTCCTGTGTTTGCAGGCTCTACTGGTGACTTCTTATATCAATGTAGTCAAGTGAGTGGCAAGTTGCATTTAGAGTGGCTTTGGCTGCCACTGTGGTGGTGAACTGAACTTGTGGTGACAGAAGGAGTGGCGGTGACTGTATTACACCACCTTGGCTCCTGTTCCAGCTTTCTGCAGTTGTAGACAGAGCCCTTGGTGCTGTGCTTGTCTGGGCTCACCTCAGCAGCTGCTGGGCTTTGTGCACTTCCCTTTCCCCCAGGGCCTTAGACTGGGACCTGGTGGTGCCATGCAGGTCTCAGCTAACCTCGGTGGCTGCTGGGCTGTGTGCGCTTCCCTTTGCCACTTAGACTGAGCCCTGGTGCCATGCAGGTCTTGGCTCACTCTGATGGATGCTGGGCTGTGGGTACTTCCCCTCCCCCTGGGGCCTTAGACTGAGCCCCAGTGCCACGTGGGTCTCAGCTCACCTTGGTGGCTGCTGGTCTGTGGGTGCTTCCCTCCAGGTCTTAGACCAAGCCCCGGTACCACCATGGTTTTTCTTTTTAACGAAAATTAAAGAAAAATTTAGAAACAACAAATTATGTTTTGTATTACAGAAAACCACCACTAAAATGAACCTCAAGAAATTTTGAGTCTTCCCTGGACCCTGTCAATGTATCCTTTCATAGGTTATTTAAAGTCACCAGACCTTAGTTTCCTCACCTGTGAGTTGTTAGAGTTTGACAGAAAGAACTCGGTCACCTGGTGCAAGAACGATAAACCAGTTTTCATTAACTGCATTAAAAAACTGTGATGCTTTTTTCCCGTGTTTTTTTTTTTTTTGTCCCTCATTAGCGTTATTTTTTTTTCATTTTTATTGAGGTTTGACAAGTAAATTGTATACATTTAAGGTGTATAAGTCGATGTTTTAATATAAATAAACACTGTGAAACAATTACCACAATCAAGCTAATTTTTTGCATATGTGTGTATGTGAACACTTAAGATCAACCTTCTTACTTCCTCCAAAAAAAGTTAGGTTAACAGTGACTTCCTGCCACTGCCTCCTCGAGAGAAGCCTGCTCCTATGGTGTTATTTAGCCTTGGAAGGGCCCTGGTTATTTAGAGATGACATATTCCAATTTCTAATTCATTATCTCAAACAAACAAACAAAAAAATACATGAGTCTACAATGTTACAACAGATACAAAGTCCCATCCTTGATAGTTTTAAAAAATATATCTAATTCAGGGCTTCAATGTTTCTGCAATAAGGCAAATGTAAATGCAACTTGATTATTTTATCATGAAAAGTACAAAGATTCACTATGAGCAAATAGCATATAATTGGTTACTACCAGCTGATTATGCAACCTAAAATATAATAGTAAATATTCTATGAAATGAAAGTATTGCTTTTTTATATTAAAACAAAGAATAAATAAATGTACATTATATTTTCAGCCTTATTTATACTAAGCCACTGACATCCATTTCAGTCTTTGAAGAGACATCATATTAACACAGGAGAAAAAAATAACATTTCCTTTGTGTAAGAGGAAAAATAAAGAAAGAAAGATGGTACAAAAAGAAAAAGAAAAAAGTACATACAAACAAGGCAAATTTTTACATTCAGCTTAAAACATATAATCTGACAAACAACAAGCCAAATTCCAAATTACTATGTGGTGCATATATTTTGAAGATTAAAAAAAATCTATTTTCGTACTTCTAAATATTTAGTAGGAAGCCATTTATATATGTCAGAAACTATTGCTGGACACATGACACATTCCTGACTCTAAAGATCATAATAAAAAATGATTAGAATTCATAATAGCTCATTGTTGATTTTAGTTTCAATACAAAATGGTAAGGAAAAAAGCGGGAATTCAATACAAGTGCTCATTTATTTACTCTGGAATGTTTACCTTTGCATACAAGTATTAGAAATTAAAAGTAAGAAAAAGATTCTTGTAGAATCACATATCCCCTGGTATAAATAAAAACATTCATTTAGCTAACTATATTTTTAGGTATAATACCATGCTGTAAAATGCTTCAGTTTAACCTGTGAAATCCAAAGCTGTGAAATCACCAACACAATTAAGACACAGAACTTTTCCCTTACCCTCCGAAGTTCCCTAGTGCATCTCTGCAGTCCATTCCTACAGCCACAGCCCTGGGAAACCATTGACCTGCTTTGTGGCATTGTAGATTAGATTTCATCTTCTAGAATGTGGTATGAACAGAATCGTATAGAAGTATGATCTGGCTTTTTTTACAAAGTAAAATGAATTTGAAGTTATCTGTGTTGTTGCAAATTACTTGGTTCATTTTGTTGCTGAGTGGTATTCCACTGGGATATACCTCACATTGTTTATCCACTTACCTATTCAATGTTATTCAATTTATCACTGCTAAATATCTAGAAATAGAATGGCTGGGTCATAGAGTAGATATAAATTTAACACTTTAAGAAACTCTCAGATAATATTACACATTGTTTGCACTATTCTATATTCTTATCCAAAGAGTATTATAGGCCCAGTTCCTCCACATCCTCAGCAACATTTGCTATTTTCAGGCTTTCTAATTTTAGCCACTTTAGTATAGCATTATCTTGTGATTATAATTTGCATTTTTCTGATAATTAAGAAAATTGAAGAACTTTATGTGTATCCATACTCCAATTGCATATCTTTTTTTGTAAAATGTCTGTTCAAATTTTTTTGCCCTTTATTAAAATTGGGATGTTTGCCCTCTTATTATTGACTTGGAAGAATTCTTAACATATTCCGGATTCAAGTACATTTTAGAAATGTATATTGTTACTATTTTCTTCCTGTTGTGGCTTGCCTTTCTTTTTTTTTTTTAATACTATGTTGCAAAGATCAATAGTGTTTAATTTTCATAATTTTCAGTTTCTCTGTTTTTACTTTTATGGTTGTTACCTTGTATATCTCTAAGAGAACTCTGCCTACCCCAGGGTCAAAAAGATTTTATTCCATCTCTTATTTTACAAGTTTCATAGATTTGAGTCTGATATTTATATAGTGTTCCCTTAAACTTCATGTATGCCTAGAACTTCAGAATGTGGCCTACCTGGGAAAGAGAGTTTTTGCAGATACAATTAAGGTAAAGATCAATATAAGATCTTATTGAATAAGGATGGGCCCTAAATTCAATCAGTGTTCTTATAAAAGATAGAAAAGGGCACATAGACACAGAGAAGACAACCTGAAGATGGAGGCAAAATTTGTCGTACTGCATTAACAAGCCAAGGGATGCCAAGGACTGCAGGCAACCACCAGGAGCTATGAGAGAGGAATTGGATGGTTCTTCCTCAGAACCATCAGATAGAGCCAGACCTCTTGACCCCTTGATTTTGGACTTGTGTCCTCTTGAACTGTGAGACAATAAATTTCTGTTGTAAACCACCCAATTTGTAGTAATTTGTTATGGCAACCATAGAAAACTAATAGAGTCTGTAACCCATTTAAGTTAATTTTGGAATATGTACGAGACAGGTGTTGATGTTTATTTTTTCCATATGCATTTCAAATTGTTCCAGTTTTTCCAGATTCACTTGTTGGTTAGACTACCTTTCCTGATTTTTTTTTTTAATTCACATCAAATATCTGTTTTATTTTTTTTTATGATATCTAGATAATTTTTACTTTTTTCCAGCTTATAATCAAAATAATATGAATATCTATTATTAGTCCTATGTACATTTACAGTTATCTTCCTGATGTATTAGCTAATTTATCACTATGAACTTTTGTTTTTTTCTCTAACAACATTTGTCTTGAAGTCTATATTGTCTGATATTCACACAACTTTCATTTACTTCCTGTTTTACTTTAAATTTATTTGTGTTGTATTTAAAGTTCATTTATTTTGGACAGCATAAAACTGTCGCTTGCTTTTTTTATTCACCCTGACAATCCCTGACTTTTGATCAGAGGGTTTACTCAATTTTTATTTAATACAATTATCGATATGGTTTCATTTAGATTCTTCCATTTTACTATTTGTTGAATATTCCTCTACCCATTTCTGTTTGTTTGGTTCTCCTATCCTGTTATGTTAGCACTTTGTTTTAATCATTTGATCACCTTTCAAATTATATATCACTGCCATATTTCATGTTTCTTGTAGAAATTAAGAGATGTGTGTGTATATATATATGCATATAAAATATTTTTAATATAATGTGCAATTACATTAGATAAACTATAGAAAATTTGCAACACCGTAATTTTTATTTTCTCCCATCTTTAACACTATTGTGATATACAGTATATCTACATTATTTGCCTTTACATTTGTAACATCATCAATACAGTGTTATACATTTTTGTTTTAAACATTCATATAGCTTTCAAAGAAATTAAGAGAGAGAAAGAATAAATATATGCATGTATGCGTGTATATTGTGTGTATACATGCATATGTTTATATGTATATATTATATATAGTATATAATATGTACATTGTATCTGTGTATGATATATATACACATATAGAAAGAGAAGAAAAGAATGAGGGAGACAGAGTATTATCTACTGACTAATATTTTTAACATTTTCAATGCTCTTCATATTTCTTCAAGAAGTCATTTCTCTTCAACTTAGAAAATTTCCCTTAGTAGTTATTATTTTACAGGTCTGTTTAACAGAATTTTTCTCAGTTTTTCTTCATGTAAAAATGGACTATTTTGAAAGCAAAATTTAACTGGATATAAAATTTCTCTTGGAGAGTTTTTTGCTGTTGTTCTTTTTCTTTAGCCCTTTGAATGAGTTATTGGCTTCCAGAGCTTCTGGTGAAATGTCAGTCATTATTATCATTGTTATCTTCTGTGTAACATGTTATTTTTCTCTAGCTGCTTTGAAGATTTTCTTTTTACATTTGACTTTGATGTGCCTAGGAGTAATTTCTTTGAGTATTTCTGGGTTTGGTTTTAATAAATTTCTTGAATTATAAATTAATACTTTTCATACAATTTAGGAAGTTTTAGCTATTATTCTTCTAAGATTCTCTCTGGCTCTTTCTATTAATTTTTATTTCCTTCTGGAATTTCCAGTACATAGGTAAGACTTTTAAACACTGTTCCAAACATCTCTGAGGTTCTTTAATAGTACACACCCCCAACACACACATGAATATACACCACACATGCACACACATTGTATTAGTCTGTTTCTGTTGCTTATAACAAAATACACAGAACTGGGTATTTAACAAAGAAAATAAAATTTATTGCTCACAGTTTCCGAGGCTGGGAAGTCCAAAGTCCAAGCAACATATCAGGTAGTGGTGACAGTGACCCAGGGATCTCACATTGCAAGATGGTGGAAACAGAGAGAGCATAGAGAGAGAGAGCAAGACAGACTCTCCTATCTTTTAAAGCCCTCAGAACCATGCCCCATGACCACCATTTTTAATCCATTCACTACTGCATGGTCCCACAATCTAATCACCTCTTCAAGGCTCCACCTTTCAATTACCATAACAGAATTTCCCACCCTCTTAACAGTCACAGTGGGGCCAAGACATTTTCTAAGACATAAAACTTGGGGGACACAATTAAAGCTTCAGTGAGTTTTGAGGGAATATAATTCAATCCACTACACACACACACATATACACATACACATTTTTTTTTCTCTTTTTAATGCATTGGGTAATTTCTACTGATATATCTTCAAGTTTGGTAATTATGTTTTCTTTTATTTCTGATTTACTACTGATCTCATCCATTTAGTTTTCATATCAGTTATAGTAGTTTTTATCTCCATACCTCTGTTGAGAACTATGTCTTGTTTATTTATTAATACAATATTTTCCTTTAACTTTTTGGACATATTTTCCTTTAAATGTGTGTGCGTGTGTGTGCATGCATGTGTGCGTGCATGTGTGTATAATTTTTGTCTTTGAATTTTATTTTCTAAATCCTAGATCATAATCTTCTTAGAGTCAGTTTTCACTGGTGGCTCTCTTTTCCTGAATATGGGTCACACTTTCCTATTTTCTTGAATGTTTAGTAATGGTTGAAACCAGGCAGTGTACATTGTCAGTAATATATTACATATTCTACATTCTATGTTTTCTTCTAACACTTTTGTTGTTGTTATTTTAGTGGGTAGTTCACCTGTCTAGAGTGATACTGCAAACTTTTTACCCTGTGATATGCAGCTGCTAATAATCTCTTCTCTTTATATGTGGCTTCACAGCTGTTTTTGTTTGTTTAAGACATTTGGAAGTTTCAGCTTTGTGTGATTTGCAGCTAAGAACTTGGGCAGAGAGGAAGTTAGCCTCTCTTTCTGACAGCTTTATAGTCTGTCCTCTAACACTTCAAGCATATTGTACAAAGTGCACAAGGATTGGAAGTAAATCCACTTAAAATCAAAAAACTTATATTGTCTGTTATAGATCTTTAAGGTTTTGTTCTCTGTTTTAAAACTTCTGCGGTCTTCCCTCTGCAAGCATAATCTAGTTGTCATTTGATTATAGAGGCCTTTCTCTCTCTAAACACTGGTTTCTGGAAACTTGAGCCAGCAAGGCCGCATTGTCCAACTGCCATTCATTACAGTCATAGTCAGGGGAGCTGAAACTCACAATTCTTATTCCTTTAGTTGTGGATGTTTTAGGAGATTATAATTTCCTATGATTTCTTCTGCATTTTGATCCTCTACCTTGTCTATAGACAGTTGTTTTTTAAAATGCATTTTTTGATTATTTTATCCTTGGAAGAATTTGCATGTCTACTTAATTTCACAGCCATTTAAACAAGCACAGTCACTTGTATTTAACTAGAAAAAATTAGTAATATTTATGAAGCTATTAATTTGGGTGTTGAAGGTAGAAAAATCAAGCAATTCTATGTCAGAAATTGGAACAAGTAAGAAAAATATTTCTCCTTACCCAGTGGCTCTGATGTGATAGCTGACAAAATATCTTTCTACAAAATGGCTGGTTAAAAATGCTAGTCAATCTATTGTAATGACTGACTTTAGAGAACCTTATTGGAATATAACATATCAGAATATCTTTTAAGAGTGATATGCTATAGTGATATCATCACTGGTAGAATTTCTCTGGGCAGTATCCCACTTTATACATTCTGCTTTGCCGAAGTAGAAGCAAGAAAGTTGCTTGAAGCTAAAACACAGTTATGTAATAAGGCTCAGAATGCAGATGCACCTGCATGAGATTTTTGCCTGGAAGGAAGGGACATAAGAGAAGAGATACTACAAATGATATCCTTTGATGAGGGGGTAAATCACAGTAAAGAGTCTTTTAGTTTTTCAAAATGGTAGTGACAGAGTTCCCAGAAGTATATTCCACTGCTCAAATTTTGCATCGACTGTGCCCAGCACTAGAGATATCAAGGTCAGGTGAGTACTGTAGTATATACCTCAGGAGCATGAATTATGCTTGTTCCTCCTGTCCATGTGGCCTCCCCAAGCCTAGTTCTTACCCTCCTGCAGATTTTGTTTTTTCTTTTTTTCTTATCAATGTGTCCTGCAATTCTCTTGCAGGTTTTTATTATGCTTTCATATATTTCTCTTCTGTTTAATTTAGTTAGAGTGGGTCATGTTTTTTGTAACTAAGAATCCTAACACACTCATTTCTTGTTGGGCATCAAACCCACCCTGTTCAGTGAACATAACTGGTTTTTATAGTATCTTATTTCATTAGATGTCTAATTTTGTTAAATTTGTTTTTCTCCAAAGGAGCATGATGTGTGTGTGTTTGTATTTTCCTCTGAAATGGACTAACATGAAAACTGGCCCTGTGACACTCTCTTTGCAGGTTCTAATTTTCTCTGAGAAGAGCATGGGAAATCTATTATGGTGGTATTATAGACAAGTGCTAAGGAATTTAGATTCTAGAAGCAAAATATATATATATTTACATATATATAAAATATAAAATATATATTTATATATATAAAGCTAGCAATATATATGCATATATATAGTAAATGGAGAAGCTAGTAATATGTGTATATATTATATATTTTATGTGTACATATATAATATGTATATAATTATATGTATATGATAATATACATAATGTACACATGTTATATGTAATATATACATATTGTTTATGTTATTACATATGATATATATTATATGTGTACATATATATTGTATGTAATATATACACATATTTCTAGCTTCTCCATTTACAAGCTGTGTGGCTGTTTTTATGTGTTCAACTAACCACTCTGGAACTCATTTTTTTCTCATCTGTGAAAAATGGATTATAATAACTACTTTGCAGGATTTTCATGAGGACTAATGAGCTTAATACCCATAAAATACTTACCACAACTCCTATCACAAAATAAGCACTCAGAAATGTTGATTTAAGAGAAAATCTATCTTCATGTGAGGTATTCTGAGATCAGGCATGCATTGTATACTGATGGGTAATGGTAGATAAATACTTTCTGCAGTGGATTGAGTGACCCCCTCCAAGGTCACTGAAGCTTAATCTGCATTGTAGTTGTTTAGAGTGGGAAATCCTATTATAGTAATTGAAAGGTGGGGCCTTGAAGAGGTGATTAGATCATGAGGACCCTGCCATTGTGAATGGATTAATGGTGATCATGGGTGTGGTTCTGAGGGTTTTAAAAGGAGAACACATGAGGAGCTCTCTCTCTCTATGCTCCACAATTATCTGCCATGTAAGACCCTTGGGCCACTGTCACCACCAACAAGGCCTTCACCAGATGGATTCCCTGGACTTTGGACTTCCCAGCCTCTGAAATTGGAATTAAAAAATTTGTTTTCTTGCAAATTACCCAGTTCCAGGTATTTTGTTATAAGCATCAGAATTGGATGAATACACTTTCCACTACATTTTTTACCACACCCTTACAATTATCACACTATGTACACCGTCATACACACCATTCAGAATTAGAAAATGTATAACTATTGCTTCACTGCAACGTTGAATCTTTCATGTTCACATGGCCTCCTTGATTTTGGCAAGATCCACGTTATCATGTGTTTCATAAGTACTATTTTAAGCACTTTATTAACATGCATAATTTATTTTATCTTTTTGGATATAATATACTCTTAAGGTTTTACTGAGATATCAAAATTCTAAACCACCTAATTTTATAAAATATGAACAATATTATTGTGATACTTTCTGAGTTGCATTGAATTTCAAACTGGGTGGTACAGGCTTGCAGTGTCTCTTTTTCTTGCAGAATCTGCCCTTGCATCCTTGTTTCTGCAGGTACAGTACATCCAAGTTGTTCTGAACAGATTCTGGAGGTTTTCTGTCTGTTATGCTGACTCAGGGCAGCACATCACTGCACCTGCTTGCTGTGGCCAGCATTTTTATTTGAATTGGCTCATTTCATTTCTGTGACATATAGCAATGCAGTCTTACTGGCGAGAAGGTCTTTTTAGAGAATTTTAAGTAGCTAATTTAATTTAGGCCAGGTACAATTTAGAAGGGCCTCTGTTATAAATAGGACAAGGAGCTCTATAACAAAGTCATCAAAACCATTCCCCAAATCATAAGGGGTGCTTAGTAGCATGGATTTGCCCTATCAGCAAAAATACAAATAGGTAGCAGAAATCACTTAGTCTCAAAGGAGGTGAAATTTGTGGTTTCACAGGATTGATGTTGGAATTAAATACATCTCATTATTTGTTCACAGGAAAATACCTTACTTGAATAACTTTTAATCAGACCGTTACCAATACTTGTCTAAGATGAATTTGCTTTGCTTTTTAACATTTGGTTTTATTTCAATACTAAGCCAAATTTATTATCACAAAATACTTTGTTTTGTTTTAAAGCAAGGAATTAACAGATCTTGCAAACTTAAATCTTCTATTTTAAAACTATGTTGTTGGACTATTATCCCACATTCCACACTATTCAACTCCCACGTAATTTTTTAAAACTAAGAAATGGAAAGAATTTTAGAAAGTAACAATAATCAACATCTTTCAGAAAATGTTTCTGACATTTCACTTTAATATCGTTATTGGAATCTAAACATAAAAACAGAATCAGTTTTCTTTTAAACTTGAACTGCCCACATTTCATTAACACACCCACAAATTGAATGCCACATGCAAAAGCTAACACTCTCACCATATACAGGCCCCTGCATGCAATTCTAATAGACGGTAAATTATAAAAAATAAAGAAGAGGTGTTGAAGGGTAACATTAAAATCCGTTAATTAAAAAAAGTTGTAAAATTATACCATAGTTTAGTATTTGATGTGTAAGATGTAGAGTCAACCAACTTTTACAAGTATAGCCTCCAAAAGCAATTATCCAGAAAAAAAATTGCAAAAGAAGTGTTATTCTCTGATGCTAGTTGGTTTCTTCTCATTCTAAATTTAATAATGTGTCAAAATCAAGGTAATAATAGAGAATAAAAATTGCTTGATCACAAAATTGTTGAAGGGGTGGGAGTGGGGAGGGAGAGGTCCAGTGCAACCAACTTGTCTGAATGGGTTTTATGTGAAACTTAATTTACAACTAGGAAGTAGAAATAGCCACCTTCAGGAACATGGTGGAAAAAATAACTATGTTGAGTTACTATTTGAGTTAACCCTTAATTTAAAGACCAGCATTGCAAACTTCTCGATAGCATTAATTTTGTGTAGATTTTCCTGATATATACTATATGATTTTCATTATAATGTCTATTTAGATACACACACACACACACACACACAAATTGAAATAGAACTATAAACTAACTCTGTAACTTGGTGTCATCTGGCTTCTGTCTCCATCAATTCATGAGGTGCTTAAAAGCATACAAAGACATAACCAAAAGTATAAGTAGAAATGACCTTCATTGAATTTTTAAAAAATGAAATTATCTTTGGTTAAGTCTTGAGAGTTACATAGTTCTAATGCATGTACTTGTTTCTATTGGACACGATGGGCATGCATGTGTGCAACTTTTTAACATAATACTCCCAGAAACAAACATTGTCAATTAAGAAATGAATGATACAAATAAAAATCTTTATTAATAGTGGGTATCTAGTCTTAGGAGATAGTATCAAAAAGAACTCAGACATAATACCACATACTTAAATAATTTCAATCATTAAATGAAGAAACATATCAATAGATAAAATATCAAAAATTAAAGTAAGGATTTATTCAAAAGGATCCATTACAAGAACTTAAGTTAAAACCAACAAACAAAAATAAAACAAGATGGAAAAAACAAGACTAAAGTCAAAATAAATAAATTTTTAAAGCAGGAGAAAATTATCAGCTAAATCGAACAATTAAAATTATTTGAAAAACTAATGATGTATAGATTTCTAAAAATAGGATTAAGAAAATGTGGACAAAGTGAAAATACACAAAATAACAATAAACAAATTTTATAACAGGAGAAATAGGGATTTGGAATAATGGATACTAAGCTCGGTCAGATGCTAAGTTTGAAAATATCATTAAAATTGATACTTTATAAAATATAAGCATATAGAAATATCATTTTATTAGTATAAAAACTAGGGGCGTATGTGTACATGTATGTGTGTGTGAACCCTGGTTCAGGAATAAAAATCATTCCTGAACTGTTAACTCATGTATTATTGAGATGCCTAGCAGTGATATAAGCATTCAGTAAGCATTATCTCATTTAAATTTCTTTCTTTACTATTGTGGTAAGAACACTTAACATGAAACCTACTCTCTTAATTTTTTTAAGTTCACAGTACAATATTGGTAACTATAGGCACAGTGCTATACTACATATCTCTAGAAGCTAATCACACATAGTGTGTAACCGAAACTTTCTATCCATTGAACAGCAACTCTGCATGGTATTAGAGGATCCCATCTAAAAATGTAACACCTGAACCCAATTATTCTCTTTCTTTGGAGCCTGGGTCCTAGCAGCAGATCACTGACATAGAAGACTAACCTATCAGGCAGATTGTTTCATTATAACTTTTTGATCACCAGCCCAAGGACCCTCAACACCAAAACAATGCAATCCCACTCTGCTTCTCAGGTCAACACACTCTCCTATTCCTCAAAAATCCTATTCCAAATGGTCTCTTCTCCCCATACCTCTGACCACCTGACCTCCACTCACCCTTAGAAGATGACCTTGACCTTTTACTTAAAAGAAAGGATAGAATCCATTAGAAAGAACAACCTTTCTCCCTAATAACATGTGTATTTCCTTCATCTACCTGTATCCTCTCCTACTGCAATAGAAAAATGAATTTTTCCTTAAGACTAATTTGCAGCTGTGCTTTGAAGTCCAGCTCACTATTGGGAATAATATGTGTGATGGTTAATCTTGTATATCAGCTTTACTGGGCTACGGAATGCTCAGATAGCTAGTAAAACATTATTGGGTGCTTGTGCAAGGGAGTTTCTGGATATGAGCATATAAATCAGGAGACTGAGCAAAGCAGACCCACCCTCAGCAATGTGGGAGGGCATCAGGCAATCTCTTGAGGGCCTGATTAGATCAAAAAAGTAGAGTGAGGGCAAATGCTCTCTGTCTTCTTCAGCTGGGACATTCACCTCCTGCCCTTGGACACTGGCGCTCCTGGCTGGGCCTTCGGACTTGGACTGGGACTTACACCACTGGCTTTCCTGAGCCTCCAGGTTGCAGAGGGTAGATTGTGGGCCTTCTCAGCCTCTGAGCCAATTCCTATGATGAATATGTATCTCTCTACAGATGGATTAAACCGACAGACAGATTCTATCTGCTCTGTTTCCCTGGGGAGTCCTCATAGAATATGGTAGAGTTCATTCCTTCACATTGTTATATTCAACCTTTATCTGTCACCTCGAAACTTTCCATTGTTTTATAAACCAGTCAAGACACTTTTATTTAAGCAATAAAATCCTTCCTCAACTTTGCGTCTCCCTCTGGTCACTGGCCTAGCCACTTTCTCTCTTCCATGGCAGAACCCCAGCATCACCGTGGCTCTCACTGCCTTTCTTTTTCCTTCTCTTTCCTCCTCACCTGCTGTCACTACTCCAGGAAGATGGCATTCATTACAGTCACGAGGACTGATGTGTAGTTAGTTCCAGAGGCCCCTTCTCTATGACAAGAACTGCATTGTGTTTTTTCTGTTGCTCAAGTTAAATGTGATCATCATAGATACTTTAGACATACAAGCAAAGTGACAAAATTAGAAATCTCTCATAATTCTGAATACATTCTTTAGGTAATCTTATTATGTTCACCTAAAAATGTTTTGTGGACTTCTTTTCCTATTACTAAGTATTTGGCTACAATGTAATTTCAATATCAGTGTTTTTTTTTTATTATACATACATGTGGCGTCCAACATTGATTTTCAATAATTGTGTACGCGTGTGGTTGTCAGATCAGGATAGTTAGCTTATTCATCATTACAATACACAATCATTCTTTGTGTCTGTTGACCAATTCCTCATTAGCCCCCCTCCTTATCCCCCTCTCCTCCCCTTTTCCACCTCTAGTTTTCTAAAAGTTCGACGTGTTACTTTGATTGTTGTTTCTTTCTGTCTTTCTCTCCATTTCTCCTTATTGCTCACTTGTTTGTTTATGGATTCAGCTCCTGGTTGTGAGTGAGAACATGTGGTATTTCTCTTTCTGTACCTGGTTTGTTCCATTTAGAATAATTCTCTCTGGGCCATCCACGTTGATGCAAATGGTAGAATTTCATACTTTTTAATAGCTGAGTACTATTTCATTGTGTATGTATATATACCACAAGGTATAATATAACTCACATAATCAAGTTCATACTGTTGAAAACACACTTTTTTTCTTTCTTGCTATTAGACACAGTGCTGTGAAGAACATCATTACAGATGAATAATCATAGCCCTGGGTCAATTTTTCTCTTAAATCTCATTGCATTTCACTTCTTACCAGCACTCAGAACAGCTGACCATTGCCCCCAAAATCTCTTGCCTTCATTTTGATGGCCCAGCATCCTTATATTTTTCCTTTTTTAGCCACTACTCCTCTTCTCTTCTGTAGGTCTACCTCCTCCAACTTGTTGTAAAGTTTATACCTTATTACTCTTGATTGCATAGTTATTCCATTTATTTTTTAATATTTTATTTATTTAAATAGACAAAAACCCATGGTGTACATTATTTCTTTGGAACTTATTTATTTATTTATTATTTTACATTCATAAATAAAAATTGTACGTGTTTTTGGTGTACAGCATGATGTTGTGATATATATACATACATGCATATACACACACACACACACACACATTAAGGAATGGCTAGATCGAGCTAATTAACATATGCATCATTTTACATATTAACCATTTTTTTGTGGTGAGAATACTTACAACTTACACCCTTACCAATTTTCAAGTATACAATACATTGTAATTAACTGTAGTCACCATTTTATACTCCTACTGTCTAGCAAATTTTGTAGTCTTTGACCAATATATCCCCAGTCTCTACCTCCCCACTGTAGTGGAGTGAGCAGGACTGAAGCTTTGATGGGACCTAAACTGTCTGGACTTCAGGGGGAAAAAAAGGGCACAGTTTTTTTCTTGGCATGCATTTCTCTGAGTTCCCTCTTTTCCTGTGGTTATTTGATATTTTGAAACTTGGTTACTGGGCAAGATGACATTATTTACATAAATATAAAGTTGTTCTCCAGTCAGCCTAGAGCTGAAAACTTGCCACAAGACACATACTATCCAGACCCTGAGAAACCAAGGAAAGCATCAATGAAGATATGCTGAATCCACCCTGAAGCAAATCAGTATCCTGCAGAACCCTAACATCAAAGATGAGAACAGAAGCCAGAAGGAGCTTTGGGGAGAATTTGCACATGGCTCCTTACGCGTCCCCTCCCTCCTGCTTTCCATTTTCCACATTCCATTCCCACAACTCCCCCTCTTTACAAAGCCCTGAGTAAATCTAAGTCTTTGAGATGGGTTTAGTCTGGCCGTTCTCCTTCAGGTTTGCTGGAGAGATGGGTTAGCCTAACATCTCTCCTCAGGTCACCAGTATTCTTGAATAAAAGCTGGCTTCTTGTTCCACCAACATTTGACTTTCAGGTCATTTGTTTTTGTTTGGGCAGGCAGCCAGACTTCAGTTTGATAACAGATTTTGGCAAGCCGACCAACTGTTTTTGTTTGGAGCAAGCAACTGGACTTGGGTTTGGTAACAACCCACTTGCACCTGGTATTAAATAAAAATTATAGGAGGCCATTGTTCTGGACTAAGCTCCTGTACTGGGCTCCAAAAGACCATACTACAAATCAAAATGGAGTCACCCCTGCTAAGTTTCAAGTCACCAATCCTAAACTAAGTTGAGGTCTGACTTTCTGAGAAATCAGGAATGAGAGATAACAGCCAAATTCCCCAACAGGCCAGTTTAAATCTTCAATAGGCATGATAATGAAGTTCCCTCTGCTTTAATCCTTACTCAAAAGAGACAGCCTGAAGTAACATGAAGTCAACTGATGAGTTATTTTCATATTGTCTGTCTCCCTGTCTCCACCTTAAAAGGAAAGTCACTATGAAATGACCGGTCCACTTCTTGTTCTGAGTTTCTGCTGTCTTCAGCCTTCTCTATCTACAACACCTTCCTAATTTGCAACAGACTTCAGAGAACTTCTGACTCTTTGTTGGATCGTGTTACCCGGTTGATCCTCACATTTGGCTCCCTACCATGCACAAACCCTTATTGGTAGGCAAGGACCACTCGAGACCAAGATGTTAGTTAGATGTTCAAATCGCATGGTTTACTGATCACACATATCACACATTACGCACTTCCACTTTTAATTACTTTATTTCCTAGCCTTCTTCTAACTTAAACTAAATAATCCCTTCAGGGCACACTGCATGCAACTCATATATTTTATCCTGTTAGGAACAGGTCAGGGATCTTACGTCTACCACATGAGGTCCTTTCCTGACTCACATCCACCAGGAACTGGATACATCTCATGGTGGGTAATTGATGATCCTTGAGAATGTGGATTGGAAGCAGCATATACCTGGGTCCCTTCTCAGTGCATCAGAGGAAGCCCTCAAAAGTCTTTACCCTTTTGGGCTGAAGGTCCTGTGGGTTTCAACAAGACTGGCTTCCACCTCTGTGTGAGACTGGCACACCAAGAAGTGTCAGTTCCCATCCATTTCTGTCCACTGGACCAACGATCTGAGCGACTGGCCAGCAACCTGCCACATCTGACAGATGCAGAAATTTGGGGCTTTTGCCTATGTTTCTTCATACTTTGAGGTCTGGCATGGACTTATTTCCTTGTCATGGCCTCGCAGATGCTCCCTCCGAGACCAGATGTTGATATCTCAAAAGGGTGTAATGGGTTAAGACCCATCATGTAAGTGGGCTTTCTCACTCAGGCTGTTGGGTCTGTGATGTTACGTCCTTTGACCAAAGTTCCTCCATGTTCTCTAGCTAACTAAATATATTTCTGCTATAAAACAAACAAAAACTAGTAAAAATATGACACAATTTGTATTCTCAACACTCCCAATAAACTTTAAAAAATTAATTCTGCTTGATAGTCTTAATTTTGGTCAGCACTGGTAACCACCATTCTGCTCTCTGCTTCTATGAATTTAAAATTTTTAGATTCCACAAATAAGTGAGATTATGTGGCATTTTCCTTCTGTGCTTTGCTTATTTCACTTAACATATTGTCTTCCTACTTTAAATTTTCTCCCAAGGCCTTCTAATCCACGTCCATATGGTTTTACTAATAACTACTCTTGAATGTTAAAGGAACAGCTAATTCACATAATGTATAATCTGCTCCAAGACAAGAAAATATTAACAATAGTTCATTTTAATTAGTCATAAAATCATGATATCAAAATATTTAGAAAATGTTGCCTAAGTAAAATGAAAAAAAAGTGCTTCAACTAAACATTTAGCTATTATTTTATTTAATTTTTGTTTTTTTATCTAACTCTAAAACTCATATTCACCCAATCAGACAGGCTCTATTTCTACAAAGATTTCTCATTAGAAAATTGCTATTATTACACCTATCAGAAAATTCTAAATAATTTTTAAAGGCCTCCATAGTTTATGTAATTATGGTTTCTAATTTTTAAATACTATAGCATATATTAGATATAGGAAGATATTTCACTTAACCTAAAAAACATCTTATTTTTGAAGCTAAATTCAATGTAAAATAAAGAAGTATTTTCACTGAAGTTAAGAATAAATAATTATGACAATTCCTACTATAACATGGATTGTTTTAAATTATTAGCTAAGGAAATAAGCTTAGAAATAGAAAAAAATTGGAAATAAAGAGAAAAATAGTTTATCTACCATCCCAAGAAACCAACAAAACAGAAGACAAACAGTAAATCAGAAAGAAAGGAACAAAAGATATTTAAAATATCCAAACAAAAATCAATAGAAGGCCAGGATAGACCACATATTAGGTTACAAATCAAGTTTCAACAAATTTGAAAAAATTGGATGATTCCATGTATTTTTTCAGACCACAATGGATTAAAACTATAAATCAATAACAAATGAAACTCTGGAAACTATACAAATAAATGGAAATTAAACCACATTCTACTTAATGACATATGGATCCAAAAGAAACAGGAAATCAAAAAATTTATTGAAACTAATGAAAATAGTGACACATCATACCAAAACCTGTGGGGTACCACAAAAGCAGTAGTAAGGGGGAAATTTTTCACAATAAATGCTTCCTTCAGAAGAAAGGAAAGGTGGCAAGTAAACAACCTAACACTTCACCTTAAAGAACTAGAAAAATGAGAATGATCCAAACTCAAAGATAATAGATAGAAAGAAGTAATTAAGATCAGAGTAGAACTAAATGAAATAGAAACCCTCCAAATGATACAAAAGATCAATGAAACAAAAAGTTAGTTTTTTGATAAGATAAACAAAATTGACAAGTCGTTAGCAAGGCTAATTAAAAAAGTAGAGAGGAGACACAAATAACAGATATCAGAAATGAAAAATGTTACATTGCAACTGATATTTCAGAAATACAAGGAATCATCAGAGAACACTATAAACTATATTTCAAAAAATTTGAAAATCTGGAAAAATGGATAAATTTCTGGACACACACAAACTACAAAGACTGAGCCAAGAAGACAGAGACCAGGACTGGATGGCTTCACTGCAGAATCCTACCAAACATTTAAAGAAGAACTAATACAAATTCTCTACAAAATATTCCCCAAAATTGAAACAGAGGCCATTATCCCAAACATTCTATGAGGCAAACAGCACCCTAATACCAAAACCAGACAAAGATACAACAAAAAAAGAAAACTACAGGCCAATATTTTTGATGAACATAGATGCAAAAATTCTCAATAAAATATGAGTAAATAGAAAACAGCAACACACATAAAATTATACAACATGATCAAGTGGGATTCATCCCAGGGAGGCAAGGTTGGTTCAACATACACAAACCAATAAATATGATACACCACATCAACAAAATCAAAGACAAAAAGCATATGATCATGTGTATAGACACTGAAAAAGCATTTGAAAAAATTCAACACTAGTCCATGATAAAGACTCTATAAATTGTGTATAAAAGGAAAGTATCTTAACACAGTTAAAGCCATGTATGACAAATTGACTACCGATTTCATCCTGAATGGGGAAAAGCCAAAGGCTTTTTCTTTAAAAACAAGAACAAGACAAGGATGGCCACTGTCACCACTCCTATTCAATATGGTGTTGGAAGTACTAGCCATGGCAATCAGGGAAGAAAATAAAATAAAGGGCATCCAGATCGGAAAAGATGAAGTCAAACTTTCCTTGTTTGCAGATGATATGATCCTATATATAGAACAGCCTAAAGGCTCTACAAAAAAACTTTTAGAGTTGATAAATGATTTCAGCAAAGTTGTGGGATACAAAATCAACATGAGAAAGTCAGTAGCATTTCTATACTCCAGTCATGAACTAGTAGAAAAGGAAATGAAGAAAGCTAGCCCATTTACAATAGTCACCAAAAGAATAAAATACCTAGGAATATAGTTAACTAAGGATGTGAATAATCTCTACAATGAGAAACACAAACCACTGTTGAGAGCAATTAAAGAGGACCCAAGAAGATAAAAATATATCCCATACTCTTGGATTGGAAGAATAAAAATTGTGAAAATGTTCATACTTCCCAAAGTGATCTACAGATTCAATTCAATCCCCATCAAAATTTCAATGACATTTTTTCAGAAACGGTAAAAACTACTCTAACATTCATATGGAATAACAAAAGACCATGAATAGCCAAAGCAATCCTGAGCAAAAAAATAATAAAGCTGGAGGCATAACACTACCTGATTTTAAAGTATACTACAATGCCATAGTAACCAAAACAGCATGGTACTGGCATAAAAACAGACACACAGACCAAATGGGACAGAGTAGAGAATCCAGAAATCAACCCATACACCTACAGCCATCTTATCTTTGACAATGCCACCAAGACTACACACTGGGGAAGAGACTGTCTCTTCAGTAAATGTTGCTGGGAAAATTGGACATTCATGTATAGGAGAATGAAACTAGGCACATACCTCTTGCCATATACAAAATCAACTCAAAATAGGTTAAAGAATTAAATATATGTTCTGAAAAAATAAAATACCTTAAAGAAAACATAGGGAAAACACTTCAGGAAGTAGGATTAGGCACAGACTTTATGAATAGAACCCCAAAAGCACAGGCAACCAAAGGAAAAATAAACAAATGGGTTTATATCTTACTAAAAAGCTTCTGCACAGTAAAAGAAACAATTTATAGAGAGAAAAGACTACCAACAGAGCGGGTGAAAATATTTCCAAAATATACATCTGACAAAAGATAAATATCCAGAATATACAAGGATCACAAACAGAAAAACAAAACAAACAAACAAACAAACAAAACCAAAAAAACAAGTAACCCAATTATAAAATGGGCAAAGGAGCTGAATAGGCATTTCGAAAAGGAAGATATATGAATGGCCATCAGACTCATGAAAAAATATTCAGCATTACTCAGCATTTGGGAAATACAAATCAAAACCACTTTGAGGTACTATTTCACTCCAGTTAGGATGGCTAATATCCAAAAGACTGAGAATGATAAATGCTGACAAGGATGTGGAGAAAAAGGAACACTCGTACACTGTTGGTAGGACTGCAAAATGGTGCACCCTTTATGGAAAATGGTAAGGAGGTTCCTCAAGTAATTAATAAAGATCTACCATACAACCTAGCTATTCCACTGCTGGGTATATACCCAGAGGAATGGAAATCATCATACTGTAGGTATAGCTGTACTCCCATTTTTACTGTATCTCTGTTTACAATAGCCAAGTGTTGGAACTAGCCTAAATGCCCATCATCAGATGAGTGGTTAAGGAAAATGTGGTACATCTACACAATGGAATACTACTGTGCTATATAAAAAACATTAAATACTACCATTCACAGCAACATGGATGTACATAGAGAAAATTATATTGAGTGAAATAAGCCATGCACAGAAAGAGAAATACTGCATGTTCTCACTTATTTCTGGCAGCTAATTAAAATAAATAAACATACAAACAAATTAACGGGTGGGGAAGACACAACGATGACAGGAATACCTTGAACTTGTTAAGACAAGTGAACAGATCTGATGTTTATTGGGGGAGAGAGAAAGGGAGGGAAGAAAAGGAGGAATTGGTAAAGGGACACAAAAATCAACTACATTCTATATTGACAAATTAAAAGAGAAAAATTAGAGATAAATTTATCATAATTTAAATATGACATTTATTAACTTACAAAACAAGGATATTGATGAAGAACTTAAAGTAAGTTAATTTATTAATAGTATGCAATAAAAAGTAAAGATGCAATAATCATTAACTTTATTATACACTAGCAATAATTTGTTGTTATGAGGATCTACTTTTTTATTCTCTCTTAGAATAGTAGTGAGAAGAATATAAAAACTCTAATAACATTAAGAAAACATATTAAAACTGTACATATGAAAATATTCAAGGTTTTATTGACAGTTACTAAATTATATTTTAATAATGCAAATAATAATTAGTTCTTTATACAGCTAACAATGTAGTATAAATGTGATGATTCTTATAATTCTTATTAAAATGTAATTCAAACATATACATTTAAACATGTCAATGCATGAACGGATGGATATGTAAATGGATAGACAAAAAAAATATGAAGTATGGGGGATTACATCTTAACAGAATGATTCCAAGTTTTATTTGGAAAATAAACAGTGCGTGAATCAATGTTAAAATGTGGTAAGCTGTATACTCATCTCACCCAATATTACAATATACTCAGGATTCCAACAATTTAGAAAGTTAGAACTGAGAAAGAAAACAGCAACAACATATGATCAGTCATTTCAGGGGGTCAAAAATAAACAGTATATACATTTGTGTAATATATCATATAATATGCTATTATATGTTAGTTATATAAATGTAGAAATTTAAAAATCATCATTTCAGTAGAAAATAATTTATTTGCTTTGAATATCGAAACGTGACTGATCATCTGCAAGTTGCTCACTGAATATCTAGTTCCTCTTTTCTCTTTCTTTCAGAACCTCAACTTTTCAGGCCATCCATGTATCTATCTATGAATACTTCATCTCCCAGTCTCACTAGTCACCTCTCTTGTAGGACTAGCCATGTCACATAGTTTTAACCAGAGATTTAGACTAAAGTGCCTAGAAGTATCCTCCCTTTACAAATAAAAAGACAAATCATCACCAGGATAAAGTTTTCATACATTCTATTTGTCAGTGCTGAGACGGTGATATGATGACCAGTAAAAAGTACAGCTGCCATCCTGCGATTATAACAACAAAAGCCTTATATTAAGAAAATACAAATATAAGAAATTTTCTTTCCTGAATACATTTTTTAAGCTATTAGAAGAGAATAGAAGATATTAGTGTTATGGTGTGCAAGTAGGAAAATGGATCTTACACAGGACTCAACATGCATAAGCCATAATAGATAAATCTGACTCCATTAAGTTAATTCATCTATTTGATCATTCAGACAATATCAAATTATTTTTGACATATAATTTACATTTAATATAAACTCCTCAGCTCAACCCTTTCTGACTTGCATCATGATAGCTTAGTTTTACCTATTTTGCTTTTTATAAATAAGATCATAGAACATACATATTTTTGTGTGTTTGGCATCTTTTGATTTGGCCTCTTTTACTTTCTGTGAGCATCGCCCATGCTGTTGTGTGTATCAGCAGTTGGTTCTTTTTTTTTTTTTTTTTTTTTTTGACTAGTATTCCATAGTATAAATTGACCACAGTTTTTCTATCAAATTCTACTGATGATAGACATTTAGGTTGTTTACAGTTTTTGGCCTTTGTGAACAGTGCTACTATGAACTTTCTTGTGTGAGATTTTTCATGAACATCACACCCTTTAAGTAAACAACTTGGGTGGATGTATGTATAGCTTTATATGAAATTTACAAACTATTTTACACATTCATGAATACAAGTTTAAGCAATTGTATTAAATTACAATCTTAAATCATACGGATTATAATAGAATATCTTGTAATAAATTCTAAGTGGATCAATAGTTACATATCCTTAAAAATTTTTTTAAATTATTTTTCCTTGAGGCAGAATGAGCATTTTCTCAGCACAAACAGAATGGAAAAAATAACAGTCTCAAGGAAGGAATCAATTCTAACACCTCTTTTAAGTCCCTAGCAAGACCCAATGTTGAGAGCCCATAGCATATGTTCTAATAAATACTTATTGATTGATTGGCTGACTGATTGGAATTCAGAAGGATTTTTTGTATTGCTATATGTTTTTAAATGTATTAATTCTCATAAACAAATAACTTGATCATCAATATGCTTCACAGCCTTAAGGAATTTAATAAGGCATTACTCTCTGTTTAATAATATTTATATACAGTAAACACATTTTTAATTTTTTTATAACTGAAAATTAATTTTTCCTGTCTAACAAACTTTGGGATTTCATTGACATAGATAAATTATTTGTCTTGAAATATGGGAACAAAAAAAGAAAAACAGAGCTTTTATTTGATAGAAAAAGTGCCAGCGATAAAATGGTACCATATTTTGAGGCCCAGACAAACTAACCATGTGAGTGACTCATGGCAAATGAATTAAATTCATTGTCTCTCAATGTCCACATAGATGGATGATATCTTTGAAAGAATATAATGATAGGAATATGAGAACACAAATATTTTTTTAAAAAATTATTTATTAATATTATTATTTCTTACATTCTAAGATGTTGAGGAGCAGTTGGGGGGAGGTGGAGGAGGAAAGGGGGAAGAAAATAAGGTGGGAGGAATAAAAAGTGAAATAGAGCTCCCTACACCCTCATAACATATGCTGTCTGCTCCTGTAGAATTACTTGCTTAACCTAAGTAACTCCATTTTGCCCCCGTCTGACCTGCAAACTACCCCCACCCCCTTCTGCATGAGAAACCATTGACCTTCTCATAGATACAAAAGCCGTTGCGTAGAAACAGGAGCCATACACAGTGAAATATTACATGGGAACAGGAACCATACACAATGAAAACTTGTATGCTTGACTGCTCAAACGGTTCATTCTTGCCCTTTGTAACCTAGCTCCCTAGCTTGTGAGCACCTGGACAAGTCCATGTACCAACGGGATGTAGTTTTTGCCTTTAAAAACCCCACAAGACCAATGCCCAATGCCGCTCTTCCTTGGTTACACCTTGGGAGACGGACGCTGGCCAGCTGGAGTGAATAAACAGCCCTTTTCTGCACGAGTGGCAAGTGCATTTCTTGTGGGAGGGTGCCTCACAACAAAAGGAGAGGGGACTTGGTTGAGGTCCATGGCCCCCCCCTTCATTTCATCAGGGGAGACCAGGGGCATTCTGATGGATGCTTGGTGGTTGTTGCTGGGCTGGTTATGGTTGTCAGGGGTGTGTGGCTGAGGCCCTCAGCCCCCCATTGCCCTAGTTTGGGAGCCCCAGGCATTTCCTGTGGTGGCTCAGGGATCATCGCTGGGATGGGTGTGATCATTGGGGGGACGTGGCTGAGGCCCATGGGCCCTCCCCTCTTCCTGGCTTGGGAGCCCAGGGGGCTTCTTGTCCTTCTAGATTTTATAGGTGTTCTTTGGTGGTGTTAGACCTTTACTAGTTAATATCACACTTTGATCTGTGGGTATTTTGTTTTTTCTTTCAGTTCTCTGTTGGATTATTCTCTGATCCCACCACTTAAACTCTGCACCATAACTAATTTGTTGTCCTTTGCTTACTTCCAAAATTGGAGAATTTCCTGTGGAAACCAGCACTTGAGCCCTGAGCTTGAGCTAGATTTGCTGCTGATTCTGTGGGGATGGTTTTTTATGCAGCTCAGGTTTTATTTGTTGACCTCATATGTTATTCCAGGTCTCGTGAGCTCTGGCAGACCTGGGTTGTGTAGAAATTCTTGTCTGGGCCTGAGTCTTATCAGCAAACTGCACCCCCTGCAGTTCTATATTCCTAACCAGTCTCCACTGAGTGGTCCTGTGCTGACTGAGGGGCAGACCAGCTGTCCCTGTTGTGCCCCAAAGTTCCCCTGTCTCCCGTACAACCCACACTCTAAACACTTCTCATAAAACAGGCCATGCACTGTTCCCTTGCAATGACTCACTGGCCTCTGAGTGGCTCCTTTTCTCAGTTGTCTGTGGCTCCTTGCTCCTATGTGGGTCCATGAGAACCCTGTTAGTAGTCTTGCTGGCCTGGGAACCAACAAGTTCCTCTTTTCCCCAACACCTCCAAGTAACTTCACACAAAGGGCACAGCTGTGGTTTTTGCCAGCTTTTGCTCTGTGTGCTCACCAGCTCCAGCCTTAAAGCAGCAGGGTCTCAAAATGGGCCAGGGATTGAAATGGTGGGAACGATCTTTCTTTCTCTCCTTGTGGCTTCTCCCACCTTCATGAACTCCGTAGGTCTCTCCCCCTCTTCTCCTGAGCTCTAGCAGTCCCAGCTTGGCTGTCATTGCTTTTTAATAGTTGGAAATTTGTTGATTTGTGGGAGAGAGTGATGCTGGGGACTGTCTATTCTGCCATCTTGTCCGGAAGCCTCTGAATACTTTTTAATACATATTTTTTTTATTGTGGTAAAGTATGTATAATATAAAATTTGCTATTTTAACACTTCTAAGTGTACAGTTCAGTGTCATGAATTACATTTACAATGTTGTGCAATAATCACAACTATCTATATCCAAACGTTTTAATTACCCCAAACAGAAACTCTATACCCATTAATTAGTAATCTCTTCTCCTCCAACCCCTGTCCCAGCTCTCAGTAGTCTCTAATCTATTTTCTGTCTCCAACACTGAGCCAAGCTTGTGCTGAGCCTTGCAACAGGCCTTAGGAGAAAGTGTAGGGCCTTCTCAGGTTTTTCTGAGTTCGTTGCATGGCTTTTTAAGTCCTTCCAATACATAGATGCTTTTGAATGTCTGGGCATCTGCAGGTTGAATTCTGAGACAGGCAAAACAGAGACGAGTATTGTGTTTTGTTTCTTTGGGAGCCCCCAGGCAGGTTAAAGCAGATATGCACAAGCATGAGTCAATGAGTCTGCTCCTCTGGGACCAGGGGCTGTCACCACTTCATGTCTGCTGCCATGGGTGGGCGAGAGCAAGTGAAAACATAACAAAGATCTCTCATCATATTCAAGCTGCCTGTTGCATGATTCAGTATTCACTTGGTGGCTCTTAAACATCTGACTGTTTTCCAGAGGTCTGACAATTTTGGTCCTGACGGTTCCCACTTATGTTCAGTATTTCTCTAGGGTGACAAATGCTGGGAGCTGCCAGTCTGCCAGATTGTTGATGTCACTCCTTGGATAGTTAGTTGAGATCCCTGGGAAGCCAACTAGGACCTGGATTTCAGCACGCAGGAAGTTATTAATCTGTGCTGTTGTGATCAACACCATGTAGGAAGATACAGGATGGTGTAGATAAAATTTGGGTGGCACTGTAACTTTAACAAAGTTTCCAGCTATGACACAGAGAATTTTAAGTTGAGGTGGCCCAACAACATTATTTTGATATCAGTTATATCTTTCCATAGACCAGTCAATGGATACAGGCTGCCCCAGGGCAGGGGGTGTGACCCTGGGCAACACAATTCTCTTCAGAGGAGGCACTTTCCAGAGCCAGCTGATGTCCAGGGGTTGCCAGCTGGCAGCATTTCTCACAGGTCACTGAGTGGGTCTTTAATTCCTCTTGTGATTCTGGACAGTCCATTCAGATTTACTTTTTCTTGTGATCTCTGGGCAGCACCAAGATTCTGTTGTGTGTCTTTTCTCAAGGGTGGACTCAGAGGAAAAAGTCAATAGTCCCACCATGATTGTGAGAGCCTGTTGTGGGGCCACAGCTGACGGTATTTCCTCTTCAGCTCTCCTTTCCAGAGGCCCCTCACATGGTTGTTGAGGTGGCTAAATTCACGAGAGTTCTAATCCACTGTAACTGTGCTCTTTTCAGGCCATGGCTACTGAATTTGTCCAGTTACTTTCAAAATTGGGCAAAGGAGTATGAAGAGATGCTGAAATAAATCACCCTGATGTGAAGCCAATCATCACTGACAATCAGCCCTGCTGGGACATGACTCTTGTTTTGCCTGCTCGTCTTTTGGCATAAGAAGTGCAGTGTGCCTGAGCAGCAGACATTGCTTGTAGTCAAGAGCTTCTTGCTGTGTTTCCTGGTTCTCTTCAGGAATAAGAGAACTCGCAGAGCCCGAAGTTGGAGAGGCAGGAAGAACACATCCTGAATGGGCCACAGGAGTGACATAAGGAGATGTGCACATACTTTCACCATTTATTCCTGGACCTGTGTTTTTACCTACTGGGAACACCGTCCACGTAGTGGTTGTTGATTTAGGTGCATGCTGCATCTCAGAGGATGAGGCTGTATCCTAACAGGGTGTCATCTGTGAACTGATGCCTCAACTGTGCCATCTGCAAGCTATGCCATCTCTTTACCAACCTGGCTGCCTCCGGGTGGTAGAGGATGTGCCAGATCAGTGGATTCAACTGTTCTGTGCCCACAGAAACACCATGTTTATGCTGATGCTGACTCCTTGGTCTGGCTCAGTGGGTGTGGGAACTGTATTGATGGATGAAACATGGCAAGCCCTTGGATAGTTTTAGTGAAGCACACCCTACTGTCAGGACAGGCAGACCGATATCCAGAATGTATTTCTACCCTGTTAGAATAAATCACTGTCCTTTCCAGGGTGAAAGAAATCCAGTGGAGTCAACTTTCTCCCACTTTCTGGTTTTCTTCTCAATAAATAGTGCCATATAGGTCTCAGTGTCCAACAATTTGGACGTGAGGAGCATTAGTAGTAGACTAGCTTCAGTGGGAAGCCATGTCGCTGGGCCCAAGCACAAGAGCCTCTAAACCTACAGCTGTGGCAACTATATTCAAGTGCTCATCATAGCAGTACTTGGGTGACCCATGACATAGGCTGGCTAATGTCAATTGACTGTGTCAGGGCCCAGCACATCACAGGGAGCTTATAATTTTTCTTTTTATGTATAACAGCCAGAAATAGGACCAGTTACCAGCAAAAGTAAACTAAACATATGGTTTCTCAATTCTGTGTCTTTTATCTCTCCTGGTCTTTCCAGCCAACCCACTCAGGTGCCTGGTATTGAGTATTGGTTTCAAGATTTTAGCATGGTGTCAGAATCAACGAAATACATAAAAATGCAAGGTCCTGGTAAGCAGGATAACTAAAGAAAAAAAAATACCTAAAAATAGGGAATATTTCAAACTACTTCTAATTTACAGGCTTATAAAGTATTGAGAGTTCTCTTGATGACTTCTTGATAGAGAAATTAGTTCTGCTTCACTGGCTGTTTTTACACATGTATTAATCATAGCCCCTACTGTAAAAAAAAAAATATGTGTGACCAACACACATTAACACTGACATGTAAAGCAGATCAGAAGCTATGTGAACAAAAAACTGGTAAATATCAGTGTGGTTAATAGAATGTGAAGGTGAATTTCTGGAGGTGGCTTGAATATGACAAAAGCAGGCACCTGAAAACCTTCAAAATCCATTATCCATTTGTGAGAGAGGCTATACTAGTCATACCATGGACATTAAATATTAGGTACAACTCTATGCCCCCAAATTTAATAATTTAGATGAATGGACTGGGTCTTTCAAAGACACAATCCACCAAAACTCACACAAGATGAAAACACAGATAACTGGCTGGTTGCTTAGTTGGTTAGAGCATGGTGCTGATAGCCTCAAGGGATCTGGGGTTCAATCCCTGTATGGGCCAGCTGAAAAAACATAAAAAAAGAGAAGAATAGACAATCCTAACAGGTTTATATCTATTAAAGAAATGGGATCAATAATTAATAACTTCCTGAAATATACAACACCAGGCCCAGAGAGTTTTATTAGTGAATTCTATCAAATATTTAAGAAAAAATTTTTTTACAAATTCTCTACAATTAATTTCAGAAAATAGAAATAGAGGCAATTTGAAGCGAGCATAAACCTAATACCCAAACTGGAACAAAACACTACAAGAAAGGAAAACTACAGAACAACATTTCTCATGAATACAGATGCAAAATTTCTCAGCAATATACTAAGAAATAGAATCCAACAATGTATAAAAATAATTGCACACTGTGACCAAGTAGGATCTATCCTAGGTATGCATGGCTGGATCAACAATCAAAAATCAATTAATGGAACCCATTGCATCCACTACCTCAACAGGCTGAAGAAGAAAAATTGCACGATCATATCAATAGATGCAGAAAATGCCTTTGATAAAATCCAATACCATTCATGATTTCAAATAACTATCAACTAGCGGTAGAAAATTGCTACAAATTGATAAAGAACATCTACAAGATAGCTTGCAATCGATGTCATAATTAATGGTGAAAAATCAGATACCTTTCCTCTTAGATCAGGACTAAGGCAAGGATGTCCATCTCACCATTCCTACTCAACATCATACTGAAAATCCTAGCTAGTCAAATAAGAAAATGAAACAAAAGGTATATAGACTGGCTAGGAAAATATAAAACTCTGTGTGTGCAGATGATATCATTTTTTAGGTAGAAAACTTCAAAGAGCCAACAAAGAAACTTCTGGGACTAATAAGTGATTATAACAGGTTGTAGGATACAAAAATAAGTAGTTTTCTCATATGCTGGCAATGATCTGTTGGAATTGAAATTTAAAATACAATACAATTTACAGTACCTCCCAAAATGAACTACTTAGATATAAATTGAATGAAATATGTACACAATATATATAAAGAAAACTACAAAGCTCTAATGAAAAATATCAAAGGAAAACTGAATAAGTGGAGTCAATAAATGCTTAAATATATAGACAGGATCAATCATAATGCATAGAAACCCTTTCCTGATATTAGAAAAATGTGACTATTTGTATCAACTTTATTGCCTGTATTAGATGAAACAGTTTAATTCTAGGGCTTAGTTTGAGCTCTGCTTTACTTATATTTTCTAAATCTGTCTTTTTCACACATCTACCATTATTATATGATCCAGGTTACTTTATTTTTTGATTCCTTCCTAATAATTATCAACACTGCCCTTTACTGTATATTAAAGCAAAATAAGCCATCCTATCAATTTTTCAAAAGAAACATTCAAATAACATATATTACCCTTCTCAAAAGAAGGTAAATCTTCATGAAAGTCCACATGGAGAGAGAAATGGCAATTAGTAACAAATAATGTATTTTAAGCAGTGGTCTTCATCCTGCCACTGAAAACTAAGTAGAGTAATGCTAAGTAGAGTAATCTTACAATTTACAATTTACAATGTACAGTTTACAATGTTGTCACATTTGACCCATGTGGTAACATTGGAAAAGTAAGTGAGATAGTGTTCCCACTTTAAAGATGAAGACACAGAGGCCAGGAGAATCAAAGTGATCAGCTGAAGGTACACTAGATAGATGTAGAGACTGGGACCCCTCTTCACACACAATTAGCTTTCTCTCAGCAGCACCCACATGCAACATTTCTAGGAGAAAGCACAGTGGGGTTCTTACACAAACATCCTTAGGATTAAAAACAAAAAAAACAGAAAAACAACAAAAAAAACCTCTTCCTAAAGATTTTATAGTTATAATCATATTTCAAGTTATATACACACACACACACACACACACACACACACACGCACATATATAGCTTGATAATATTATATGTAAACTCATGAAATTATATGTACATATAAAACTTTATATATATAAAGTCTCATATATACATACTTATATATATATATAAATTCATTTTGTGATTTTTTTTTAGAATATTTTTGCCCTTTACTCCACAAAATGCAGCCTAATTAATTTATATGTAAACTCTCAGTGATGATGTCGTCAGGTGAACTAGCTGAAGTAATTAACAAAAGCAATTACATCAAACAACGTGATGAAAGAATGAAAGCCTGATAGGGTATGAGGTAATGGTGAGGGGTGCGGGTAGAGCAACAAACCAATACATGTTTCTAAATAACTTGAGCATTAAAAATTCCACAATGGCTTTGGCCAAATGCCTTTTTATACATGTAAAACAAAATAAAATAAAACAGAACCTTTATTCAAGCCAATAGTATTATGACTAAATGTCTGAATTACATCTTTTTACTACTTTATAACACCTATTAGAGCCAGGAGCTAAAACCAATTGGAAATGGTTTTAATTAATCATGACATTAAGGAAATCCACTAAATTGTTTAATTGAAGAGTTGCAAAAATGAATTGCAACCATGATCATAGTTTCTTTTCAAGAGCTTCCATTTCCCACAGGAGTCCTGACTATTGTAACTAAGACCCCACCCTCTGATAATTCACCTGATTCCTCCTGCCCTTAGGACAAATTGGGCCATTGGAAGAGGAACTGTAATACACAAACAAATTACCAGAAGTGCTCATTAAAGGCACTCTGATTTAATAGATCTGAGGTGGTGTCTTTTGCTCTGCATCTCTGACATGTTCACAGGCAGGTCTGACAGAAAAAGTACAGGACATGCAGGTAAATTTGAATTTCAAATATTAAACGGAAGATAAACAACTTTCTCTTACAGATATCTGAAAATCACTTTCACCCTGGCTTTTAACCTGTTTTTATTTTCTAAACTTGGTAACCCTGCTTGCTCCCAGGTTCAGATCAGGGAGGCTACTGGACCAGGGCTATACATTGGAGAGCAATCCTCTAGGTTCACATCTCCTCAGAGAATGAGCAGAGAATATAAACAGTGAAGCCACCAGACTTAGTATATTGGAAAAGTCTTGGGTGAATACATCAGAAAGACATACCAATAATAAATTCATACAAACCTAGCAATAAATCCCCAAAACACATAGGGCACAAACTGCCAGAATCAAAAGAAAAATAATGCATTCAACAACCATGGTTTGATTTTTCTTTATTTTTCTATTTGTAATTGATAGAACAATAAGACAGTATATTAGTCAGGGTTCTCTAGAGAGACAGAATCAATAGGATATGTGATAAATATATGAGAGGGGATTTATTAGGGGAATTAGCTCACATGATAGTGAAAAAAAAGTCACACAATAGGCCATCTGCAAATTGGATGCCAGTAGCATGGCTCAGTCCAAGGCTGAAGGCCTTAAAACCAGGGAAGCTGATGGTGTCTTTGGTATAAGTCCTGGAACCCAAAAGCTGAAGAGTCTCGAGCTCTGATGTCCACAGACAGGAGAGAAGAGTGTATCCAGCTCCAGTGGATACAGAGAAAGCTTCACCTTTTTTCTCTGTCTTTTGTTCTCTTCAGGCCCCCAGCAGATTGGATGGTTCCTGCCCACATTGAGGGCAGGTCTTTTCTTTTTTCTTTTTTTTTTTTTTTTGCCTTTTTCGTGACAGGCACTCAGCCAGTGAGTGCACCGGCCATTCCTATATAGGATCCAAACCCGCGGCAGGAGCGGCGCTGCGCTCCCAGCGCTGCACTCTCCCAAGTGCGCCACGGGCTCGGCCCAAGGGCAGGTCTTTTCTACCTAGTCCACTCAGACTCTTAAACTAATCTCTGCTGGATACACCCTCATGGACACACCTAAAAAGATAGCTTTATCAGGTTTCTTGGCATTCTTTCATCTAATCAAGCTGACACCTAGAATTATCCTTCACAGACACAATCAGGAAAGATAAATATACCTAGATAATGAAGCATTTCAGCTGTGACTCTCTGGGTTCACCTGTCTCTACAAATTTCAGGGTGGTAATCATGGTACAAAGCATAATATTCTTGAAATTTCTCCAAAAAGTAAACCCAAGAAAAAATGTCCAGTTTTAGCTCTGACATATAATAGTCCTAGAAATATCACTCCTGTTTTTACAATAAGACAAAGTTGTATCAACTGAAAATCAATAGCTTTTCTTAGGTGCATTAAATTAAGGTTGAGAGAAAACTACCACCTTGAGATCTGGAGAGACATGTGAATCCAGAAAGTCACAGCTGAGATGTGTGGTCCTGGAACAGAAGCCACTGGATCCATACACTGGTAGGAACAATTGAATAGTAAATGTGATGAATTGCTGGACATGGAGTGTAAACTAGCATGAAAGTAAAAATCTAGAGACTAAGACTGCAGTATTAGGGGGTGCCTTCACTTCTATGGTTTTTACATTTGGGAACCTCACCAAGTTGTCATGGTGAAGAGCTAAGATAGATTCTCTATTGGCTCTGGCAGAGCAAATGGAAGAATAATCCTTGTGAAATACACTCAGAGCATTTTCCATGATGTATTAGTCCATTTCTGTTGCTTATAACAAAAATACTTGGTACTGAGTAATTTATAAGAAAATGATGTTTATTGTTTACAGTTTCAGAAGCTGGGAAGTCCAAAGTCCAGAGAACACTTTTGGTGAGGGTCTTGGTGGTGGTGACAGTGACCTAGGGGTCTCATATGGTAGAAAATGGCAGGGCAGAGAGGAGAGAGTCTCTCATTTGCTCTCTTTTTGAAGCCCTCAAAACTACAACCCTGACCACCATTATTAATCCATTCACTATGGCATGGCCCTACAATCTAATCACCTCTGCAAAGCCCCATCTTTCAATTGCCATAATAGGATTTTTTTTTACACTGTCACAGTGGGGACTAAGTTTTGGGGGGACATTCAACGCAAGACACATGACAAAGGCCTACTCTCCAGGGGAAGTGACTTTGTAGAGTCTTATCCCAACCAGGTAAAAAGCGTTTTTCCCCCTCCAGACTACTCTACCTTCCTATCTCACCTGAAAGGGGAAAGAAGCTAAGAAACATCTGTGAGGGTCACATCTAGACACACTGGCCCACTTCTAGGCTGAAATTTAATTATAAGATCATAGAGTGCTCCTCTCCCTATACCTTATACCATACCAGTGGGGCTTCAGTAAAATACCTGGATTACAGCTGAAAGAGCTGCAAAATGAAGACTCTATCTAAGGGAGAGTTCCCAGAAAAGCCCAAAGACAACATGCGAACCGTAAAAAGCATATTTAACTCAGTTTCTACTCTTTGATACATTGCACCCAGTTTGCAACAAAAAAATCGCAAAGCATCCTAAAAAGCAAGGAAAATATACAGTCTGAAGAAACAAAGCAAGTTTCAGAATCATATGTAAATAAAACATAGATTTTTCTACTATCGGACAGGGAATTTAAATATATGTTAATATGTTAAGGACTCTAATGACAAAAAAGACAATGTGCAAGAATGGGTGGTTAATATAAATCCAGAGATGGACACTCTAAGAAAGAAAAAAGAAAATGCTTGAAATCAAAAGCAGTAACAGAATTGAAGAATGCCTTCCATGGGTTTATCAGTAGGTTGGGTTTCATGTTAAAAACTTTGAAAACCAAAGAAAATAGAGTGAAATGATTAATGTGTTGAAAGTAAAACAACAACAACAACAACAAAAACCCTAGAATTATACATACTGTAAAAGTATCATTTAAAAATGAAGAAAAAGTATTTTCTCAGACAAAGACAAACTGAGAGAATTCATCACCAGCAAACTTCCCCTGGGAGAAAATTTATAAGAAGTTTCTTTGGGAGAAGAAAAATTATATATTTCAGAAATTCAGATCTACATAAAGAAAGGATATTAGAGAAGGAATACAAAGGTAAAGTAAAATATTTTTTTAAATTCTTAGTTGCTGAAAAATATGTGTGTGTTTAGAGTGGAAATAGTGATTATGTGTTGGATGATTACAGCAGATAAACAAGTGAAATAAATGCTGGCAGCTCAGAAGGAGTAGAGTGGGAGGACTGTGACACAGGACCTGCACTGCCTGTGACGCAGTACAGTGCTACCTGCAGGTGGACTTAGATTAGTTAAAAATGTGCATTACAAACTCTAAGAAATAATAAAGATATGATACACTAAAAGAATATAAAATGGAGTCATACAAGATGCTTAGTTAAAAACTAAAGAAAGCAGTTGAAAAGGAAAACAGAAGAAAAAGGACACGCAGTGCAGAGAAAACAATTACAAACACGGAAAGTGTCAACTCAACTATATCAATAATCACCATAAGTAGAAATGGTCTAAATAAACCAATGAACGAAGATTTTCAAAGTGGGTAAAAACACAAAGCCCAACTATATTTTGCTTAAAAGAAACCTGTTATAAATATAAAGATAGATTAGAAATAAAGGAATAGAGAAAAATAAACCATACTAACACCAAATTAAAAGTGAAGTAGGTATATGATGTTTATTCAGAGAGACGTTTGAAACAAGTAAAATTATCAAGATATAATATACAGGGGCTTTACATAGTGATAAAGGGGTCAATTCTCCAATAAAACACAACAGTCCTAAATATCTGTGTACCAAATAAAAGAGCATCAAAATATAAGAGGCAAAACTAAAAGAACTGAAAGTAAAAATAAACAAATCAACGATATTATTATTATTATTATTTTTAATTTTAATTATTTATTTATTTATTTATTGGTCATTTTTTCGTGACCGGCACTCAGCCGGTGAGTGCACCGGTCATTCCTATATAGGATCCGAACCCGCGGCGGGAGCGTCGCTGCCACGCTCCCAGCGCAGCACTCTACCGAGTGTGCCACGGGCTCGGCCCCCAAATCAACGATATTATAGTTGGAGACTTCAAAATCATTCTTTCGGTGATTGACAGATCAAACAGTTCAAAAAATCAATAAGTATATAATTGACCTGAACTATCAATCAACTTGATTTAATTGACATTTAGAGAACACTCCATCCCCAAACAGCAGAATATATGTTCAAGCTCATAAGGAGCATTCACCAACATAATTCATATTCTGGGCCATAAAACACATGCTAACAAATTTAATTTAATTGAAATATACAAAGTATTTCCTTAGATCAAAACAGAATTAAACAAGAAATCAATAACATAAGGATGGCTGGAAAATCCCAAAATGTTTGGAGATTAAGTAGTGAACTTCTAGATAGCACTAGCCAAAGAAATCTCAAGAGAAATTTAAAATATTTTTAAGTAAATGAAAACAAAAATATAACTTATCAAAATTTGTAGTATATAGCACAAACACTACTTAGAGGGAAATTGATAGCATTGAGTGGATATATTAGAAAAGAAAAATATCTATAGTCAATAAATAAAGCTTACACCTTAGAAAACTAGAAAAACAAGAGAATTTAAAATTGAAGTAAAAAAAAGAAAAAATAAATAAAATTAAAGGAGAAATCAATAACATTGAAAATAGTGAAACAACAGAGAAAGATCAACAAAACCAAAAGCCATTCTTTGCAAAGACCAATAAAATCTATAACTTTTTAGCCAAGATGACCAGGAAAAAAGAGACAGGGCAGAGATTACCAATATTAGAAATGAAAGAAGGGACATTACTACTGATCCCACAGACAATACAAGGTCAATAAGGGAATAAACAGTATGAACAATTCTGTGACCTCAAACTTGATAATATAGGTAAAATGAACCAATTCCTCGAAACACACTATTAATAGATCATATGAATGGGCCTTTATCTACTAAAGAAATTGAAACAATAATTAATAAGCTCCCCCACAAAAAAGGACCATACATATATGATTTAACTGGAAAATTCTACCATACATTAAAGACCAAAAAAAAAAAAAAAAAGACACAAATTCTTTACAATCCCTTTCACCAATCTTGGAGAAAGAATAGAGGCATAACATAACAAAATAGAGAGCCCATAAATAAACACACGAATATAGTAAGTCCTCTTGACAAAGAACCAAAGGCAACTTAATAAAAATAAAAAGTAATCTTTTCAACAAATGGTGCTGGAACAATTGGACTTCCATATGCAAAAAGAAACATAGGCAACACACACACACACACACACACACACACACACACAAAACCGGGGGTGGGGGGAGAAGATATAACAACCACAATTACTTGAAGTTGATACGACAAGCAAATAGAAAGGACATTGTTGGGGGGGAGTGGGGGAGAGAGAAGGGAGGGAGGTTTTGGTGATGGGGAGCAATAATCAGCCACAATGTATATCGACAAAATAAAATTTTTAAAAAAAAAGAAAAGAAAAGAAACATAGGCAAAGACTATAAAGCTTTCACACAAATTCATTCAATGTAAATTATAAGCCTGAACGTAAAATCCAAAACTGTAAAACTTCTATAAGAAAACGTAGGAGAAAATTTAGGGGGCCTTGGGTTTATTGATGACTTTTTAGATACAACACCAAAGTATGATCCATGAAATAAAAAATGAATTAGTTAGACTTTATTAAAATAAAAATATCTGCTATGCAAATTACAGTGTTTAAAGGCTGAAAAGCAAGACATAGACTGGGAGACAATATTTACAAACACATATCTAATACAGGACTTGTATTAAAATATTCAAAGAACACTTAAAACTTAATTAGAAAATAAACCACCTAATTAAGAATTGGCAAAAGATAGGAACAGACACTTCACCGAAGAAGATATATAGATGGCAGGTAACCATATGAAGTAATGGTCAGCATAATCTTTTATATAATGATATTTTGCTGCATATCCATTAGAGTGCATAAAATCTAAAAAATTGACAAAACCCCTTGATGACAAGGATATGGAACAATTGGAAGTGTCATTCATTACTGGTGTGAATGAAAATAATACAGCCACTTTAGAGGACAGTTTGGCAGCTTTTAGAAAGCTAAACATAGCCTTACCCTTCTATTCAGCAATCAAGCTTCTAGGGATTTATTGAACTGACTTAAAATGTATGTCCACACAAAACTTTCAGCAGATATTTACAGCAGTTTTACTAATAGTCAAGAACCAGAAACAATCAAGATGTCCTTCAATTGATGAGTGGATAAACTTGTGTATATTCGTAAAATTCAGTATTACTCATTAATAAAAACATGAGCTATTAGTAATGAAAAGACATGTATTACTTCTTCAATCAGACTGATAATTAAAATAAGTCAGTCTGAAAAGGCTACATTACTATATGATTCCAATTACATGACATTCTGGAAATGTCAAATCTATAGAGAGATTAAAAAAAAAAGATCAGTGGTTTCTGTGGCATTGGAAGAAATGGGGAAGGCAAAATGGGCAAAGCACAGGGGACTTTTCTTAAGGCAGTGAAACTGTTGTCTATGATAACTTTAATGATGGATAGATAATATTATGTATTTTCAACACCCATACTTCTTTATGGCACAAAGTTAATCTTAATGCATGCCAATTTAAAAAAGATCATTAGAAGGTAAGGTGATTCTATAAAGGAAGGCAGAATGTAACAGAGAATCTAACTCTTGTAAATGTATGAAGCAACCTGACTGAAGGGGATGGGGGGAAAATGCTGACCTATGTTAACTTTGGAAATGAGTGTAATCTGTAGGACTAAAAGCAAAAGGGACTCCATATTATAATTGCTGAAGTCATGTCCCACATGGTTACAGTTAACAATTCCAATAACATGCTGGTATTGAATAATTAATTAAATGCATGGTGGAAAATGAGAGTTTTCTCACTTTTAGAGGGTGCTTATGGATAAAGAAGGAAAGGCAGCTAAACCAATTCATCTTATATTGTATTACAGTTGGAAACATCAGTGTGAACTAATGTTTAACTTAATATGGGTAGAGATGGTTACATATAGAAATATTTATGAGTGAGCATATATAAAAAGGTTATACACATATATTCATCCTTTTCTATAAGCCGGGGGACCCTGTTATCAATGACACTCCAGCAATAGTGAGCACAACTAGTGTCCAGGTTTTGTTTTCTAATAGCATACTCTGATAGAACCAGGACTGCTTGGAGAAATGGATGGTTCTAGGACTAGTGAAGGAAACAAGATGAGTCTTGTGCATGTTTTAGTGCCAGAAAGTCAGGAAGTGCTGAACACACACAGTGATGGAAGAATGTCAAAGTACACAGATCTGACTGCAAGAACTCTCAACAGCCAAAGCTGAAACAATTTGAGCAATAAAATGAATAAAATATTTGGATTATAACCCAAATTGTGAAATATATATCCATGAAACAATACTGGTATCAATAAATGACCCCATCAATTAATCTAAGGGAGAAGGGACAAATCTCAAATTCAATATGATTTCAAATAATTTTTGTAAATGCTCTTCCTTCAAGGAGATGGAGCCTAACTCTACAGTAATAAATGTTTGGGTTGTACATGGTAACTTCCTTCTAAGAGTATGGTTTAGAAACAGGAAGAGAGAAACTGTAAAGTGAAGGAACCTGACAATCACTATCATGGTCAGATGATCATGGTCAATATCAATATTGATAAGTCATGTTGATACTACATACCTTTGGTATGATAAGATGAAAATGGTGCTTTACCTCTGTGATCTTTCTCCCAAATACCCCAAATCTCAGTCTAATTATGAAGAAAACATCAGACAAATCTCAATTGATGGAATTTTACAAAATACTGGTACAGTATTCTTCAAACAATCAAGGTCATCAAAAATGGTGTGGCATTTTGGATGGGATCATGGAACAGAAGGAATATACTAGGCAAAAACTAAAGAAATTTCAATAAAATATGGACTCGAGTAATAATAATGTATTATTATTGGATCACTCAGTGGAACAAATGAATCCTACCAACATAAGACTTTAGTAATAGGGAAAACTGAATGGGGGAATATGGCAATTCTCTGTACTATCTTTGTAATTTTTTTGTAAATCTAAAACTGTTCTAAAACAAAAAAGTTTATTTAAAGAAATAATCCCAAATACTTTTTTTTCCTATCAAAAACAAGACCAACCGGTAAACAGTAAGCATCGACTTTTCCAAAACTCTTCTCCACATGTGAGGATTATACCAGGCTGAGGCAAGTGCATCTCTCTCATACACAACACACACGATCTTCTCAGTAACTGGTGTGCTGTTTGATTAACTAGGGCACAATACATGTTACTCTCACAATTTTCAAACAGTAATGGCATCCACTTCTGTCAAAAATCTTTCTCTCATCTTTGAAAGCACACATAGTCATGCAAATTGACTGGTCTTCTCTTTTAGCTTTTCCTTATAATGGATTCCATGAAACCCTGAAGGGTACTAGGGCTCAAGCTGTGATAAACCACTCAAATAATTACTCTTCTTAATGAGATCAAATGGCTTAGAAGATTTAACAGCCTTAATTCCCTGGTGTGGATTAAATATATCTTCAAGAAATACTCTGGAGAAAGCAAAGCTATAGAGAGATAAAGTGACCAGCAGACATCTTGTGCTCACGGGAAAAAGTACAAAATAATTCAAGGAACCATAAACCATAGCTTTCATGCTTCCAAACCAATTCCAGCGGCCGATTCTCCAGAACCCCTTATTACAGGAGGAAAATAAACGAACTTTTTTGGTTATCCAACTTTAAGTGACTAAATGGAAACCTACCTGGTTTATACATCTATATCATATCTTCAAATCCTGAGGAAGGTTATACAGTTTTTCTGCTTAGAAGTTTCTTTCACCAAATACTGTGGTTCACAATTCTTAAGTTCCATCTTCCACAAAGTCCTAGGGCACGGTCACAATGCAGCCAAGTTCCTTGCCAGATCACAGCAAGGTTGATCTTCACCCTAGTTTCAAATAAACTCCTTCTTATTTCTATCTGAGTCCTCCTTAGAGTGGTCTTTACAGTCCATGTTTCAATCAGCATTTTGCTCGCCACCATGTAATCCAGTCCGCAAGACATTCCAAACTTTCCCTTGCCTTTTTGTCTTCTTCTGAGTCCTCCAAACTCCTCAAACTTTTGCCTAACACACAGTTCCAAAAGTGCTTCCACATTTTCAAGTATCTGTTTTAATCAACACCCCACTTCCCAGTACCAATTTTCTGTATTAGTCCATTTCTGTTGCTTATAACAAAATAGCTGGAACTGGGTACTTTATAAAGAAAATGAAATTTATTGCTTACAGTTTCTAAGGCTAGGAAGTCCGAAGTCCAGGGAACACAGCTGGTGAAGGTCTTGGGGGTGGTGACAGTGATGGCAGGGTATCACATTGTGAAAATGGCACAGCAGAGAGAGCAAGGAGAGAGAAAGACAGACTCTCTTCTTTTAAAGCCCTCAGAACCATGCCCCTGACCACCATTTTTAATCCATTCACTACTGTACGTTGCTACAATCCAATCACTTCTTCAAGGCTCCACCTTTCAATCACTATAATAGGATTCCCCACCCTCTCTACAGTCACAGTGGGGGCCAAGTTGCTAATATGTAAAACTTGGGGAACACAATTCAAGCTTCAATGAGTTTGGGGGGATATAATTCAATCCACTACACCATAAATCAACAGCAAGAAATAAAATGAGCTGATTTCTATTTGAGCCCTCAAAATAGACTTGTGTTACTGTTGACTTTGTATTAGTTCATTTTGTGTTGCAACAGAATACCTGAGACTGGGTAATTTATAAAGAACAGAGGTTTGTTTGGCTTACGATTCTGAGACAGCTGTGTCTGGTGTGGGCCTCAGGCTGCTTCTACTCATGGCAGAAAGTGGCAGGCAGCTGGTGGGTACAAGCAGATCACATGGGAAGAAGAAGCGAGAGAGAGAGGGGCAGTGCCAGGGTCTTTTAAGCAACCAGCTCTCCCAGGAACTAATAGAGTGAGAACTCACTCATTAATCCTCCCACCTAGGGAGAGCATTAATCCATTCTTAAGGGATCCACCCCCATGACTCAATCAGTTTCCAACACTGCCACATTGAGGATCAAATTTTCACATGAGTTTTGGTGGGGACAACACATCCCAACTCTATCAGACTTGTTTACAAACAAGTCAAGTATCTTTGGAAAGCTGTCACACAATAGTATCTATCTTCCTGGGTCCAAAACAATTCTACTTGCTAATTCATCCATTATAGAAAGGAAGAGATTCTGTCATATTTCATCTGTAGATCCTCTAAATATAAGCATGTGATTTTGAGAAATGCATTCATTTTGATAAACTGCTATGAGAACCAATAATTTGGATATATTATGGAGTTCATTAAATGTGATATTTTGCACACCTCAAATCCCATTCTCACAAAGCTTCAGCAACAAAAATCTCTAAGCCAAGTAAAAAGTAATATGTTTTCCATAAATGTCTTATTTATTTCAAAGAATATTTTATTTAAGCAAACAAGCTGCAAAACAGTAGAATTATTCTGATATTTGGATTTTCTTATAATGTGATGTGATTTGTTTGTCCAACAGTTTATTAAGTACTGAATAGCATTTCAAAATAAATATTTTATGCAGTATATTTGTCATATTCCATCTGAATTGTAAAGATATTGACAAACAACCCTAGTTAATTTACATTGAAAATGTAATTGTAAATTATTTCAAATATGCCAATTATCCAAAAAAATGAATTGATGAAATTCTAGTATTGATACTATTTCTTGAGTTAAACACATGCTAAAAGCTAAGTGATTTCCTATAGCTACGTCAAAAAAGGAATAAAATGAGATTTAACTAATTTTAATTTTATTGCATTTTAAAAGGACATCTTTTAGAACAGTTTAGATAATATTAAACTATCTTCTTATCCATCTCTGGAATGATTAAATCTGAGTGATACATACCTGTGGTTCCAGCACATAATCAAAATAATTTAAGAAGTTATGACACTATTTTTAAACAGCTGTAATTTTAATGCACAGTTCATCAAATCTGACAAAAACATGGATTAGACAAGAGCTACACCATCCTTTTTTGATGTAGTACTATTTACAATAATTTTATGTTTTGTGATATTTATAGTTATATATAACATACTGAAATATTAATAATATTAACATCCAAAGAGTTATGTAAAACATTCAGAAATTACATGCAAGAAGAGAAAGCAATCCAAGTGAAGACACCCATTGGACTAAGAAGATTGTACAAAGCCACCATGGATCCACAGAAACAGAGCTTCTGAGAGTATGATTCGAGAATTGCTTTTAAGAAATGCCAAATTGACACCACCCAAAGATGGATAATCTTTCAATTTCAAACACTAAAAGAAGTTCCTAGCTCCGAAGATTCTCTTCTAGCATAGAAGCAAGAATTACAGTAAGTAAGTTATTTCATAAACAAGTGCATTCATAATTTTGAATGTGAGATTTCAGTCTTCATCAACAAACCATGCTTCACGAGTACCAATTAAGAATAATTCCACAAGCACAGTGGGTCTGGATGAATCACCTGCAGGTAAGTGTATCCAGAAGTACCTTGATTTCAATAAAGACTACAAATACAAGTGACACTTATGAACAAAATGTACAACTGTTGTGAGACAATCCACTTTCTTAAAATGTTAGGATAGAACCATTAAAAAAAGCCTTCTACACAAGGTAATAATAAAATGAGGAGTAGGAAAGTCTGGTTACCAAAAAAGTTAACAAGAGTAATTCCTTTAAAGTCCCTTCAGTACAGTAATCCCTTGAAAAATGTTAGTGTGTGTGTGCATCCGAAGGAAGCCTGGAATAATAGACATCACATGTGTTAAGTTATTGTTCATTGGTGAAATTAATAATGAATTTGCTTGTTTTTGCTTATCTGCATCGTTATTTTTTCTATTTATAAAGTATCATATATATATATATATATCATTACATTTTAAATCATTTAAAAAATCTATTTGAAAATAATTTAAAAGTAAGTAAATAAAACTGAATTTTTCCATCATTCAAAAGACTTACCAGAGTTACTTTAAAGGGTTTTTTTTTGGTGTGTTAAAGTTACATTTTGATACTTAAGATTTGAATTAGATAAGATTTCTGTATGGACTGTGGATTGGGGATACATTTTTCCAGGTGAATATGTTTTTTAAATACTCACAATTTGAGAGGCAAAATTGTTTTTTTATTAATAATATGGATGAAAATCTGTCTAAATACAATAGTATCTGTCCCTTATCTGTAGTCCAAACTATAAAAATGTGGACACTTTGTCTTCATTATAGGTATTATTCTTCTGTGTTATAATAGGGTGATATCCCTAAAGGCAAGCATGGAGAATATATGTGGCAATGTTTAACGCTACTACAGTCTAAATGTCTTCTAAATAAAACAAGCGTTGCTGTGTGTTCAGTAAGAAGCAGCCAAGTCTGCATCCTTTACAGACTTGTTTGAGCCATTTCCACATATCTTGGATCTCCGTAGGTTGCCTGGGTTCTAGAGATACATGCATTAGCTGTTTGAAATTATGAGTGGCCACAAGATTTTAGAATAATTTGTGCTGAAATGATACCACACAACGGTCACAAGAGCTGCCAGAAATAATACAGACCCGCAAGAATCTGACTCTCACAGACATAGGAAAGAAAATTAGCCCCTTTCTCGCCATACACTTGAAAGGATTAATTTTTTATATTCAATACTCAAGGTATAGCATCCAATTATCCCTATTTTGCAGAGACAGTTACCAGCTCAAACTTCTAAGGATATCTGTTCTAATTTTCTCCAGGGCCCCACAATTTTACAACACAAAAGACCATTTTTGGCCAAATATTTACCCATGTTCTTACAAAGTAATCAGATAAATGAGCTTGGCTGTAGGAAATCAATTTCTCCTACTTTCTTTTGTAGAAATAATCACAGTTGACAAAGGAAAAAAGGTATGTAGGAGCAGCAGAAACAAAGGAAGTCTGATATTAACCACAATGTCCTTGAAAAATCTAGAGCTGGACACACTTCACACGGTGATTTTGAACATTAATTGTATTCTATATAATAATTATGTAATGTATAATATTATAAGTATATCATATAAACTTATAATATTAATATTTAACTGTATTATATATTAAGATAATCTTTATCATAAGAAACCCTTTAAAAACTGCATTAATTCAATGATCAATGTATAAATTGATGCCTTGTAGTAGCTTTGAGTTTAAGTAAAGCGTTTTCCAAGTTTAGTGGTGGATAAGGGAAGGATACAGATCTGTCCACTACATATCACATTATTCTACCTTACTGTTCTTTTCATAATCAAAACGTCTCTTCCATGAAGACTGTAATTCACACTGACATAGATATGAAAGAAATGCCTTCAAATTGCTTACTATAAGCCTCTCTAAATTCTCCTTAATTAACATTTGATTTCCATCACGAGCCAAAAATTATTTAATTACTTACAACAAAATAAAAGATGGTAAGGCCTTTTGAGGATTAAAAGTCTTCTTCTTCTTCTTGCCCTTGTCCCTGGACTTCGGCATCATCAATTTATGATTTTGTCTTCATGGTAAATTTTAAGTCCATAAAAAGAGGGTGAACATGTGCCCTGGTTGATCAAAGTCCCAGTTTCCTCTCTTGTTTTGGTGTTAGATTCAGTTAGAAACCCACTTTTATTCTCCCCAGTGCCCAGGGTTGAGTGATAAATTAGCTGGTCACTTTATATACAGGGTAAGGGTCCTAGCTATATTTGGTGAATGTTTAGATACAAATATTAAAACATATCAAGCAAGTCCTGTAGGCTTCTGCCCAAGAGACTATGGTTCTTCCTAGTTTAGAGAAAGTAGTGTGACAACAAAATCGACAGGAGCAGGCACAGTTCTAGCTCTTCTCCAACAAGCTGTCTACATTAACAAGGGGCCTCTCTATACCTCAGTTTTCTTATTTAGTAAATGAATAGGTTGAGCTAAAAAAACTCTGAAGGAGCTTGCACATTTAATATGCAATCAATCTAGAGACCCTTTCAAGACAAATTTAGCCTGGGAAAATCTGGGACAAAATGCCAATTAGATTTTTTTCCTCTTCTGGAATAAACTTTTGGGTACATTCCAGAAATGTTATTAATTTGTATTTTACTGTTTTTAAATGTTGCTTCAGAGAAAGGGGTACTTCATGTGTTAAGGAGGTGGCGTAACGGAATCAGGCTTCTTGGACTATTATCTGTGGCTAAGGGAGGTGACTGACCGCATCCTTCTCAAACACCTGATTGCACAGGAAATCCTTTCTGAATCATTTTTAAAAACTTTTAGAGACACAAAATTTCCATTGACTAGATTTTCTTTTTTTCTTCCAAATTTCAAAATATCAAAACCTACTTTTCTTCAACCTTTTAAAATTTATCTTCTACAAAGTTAAACCTCCGTACAGATGTGGCATATGTGATAAAGACCACATTAACTGCAAGGTTCCTAGTCTAAGGGATGTCAAGTGTCTAAAATAGTAACATTGGAGGCTTGTAAATATTTTTTAAAATGTAGTACAAATTATACGTCTTCCGTGAAAAGTCTTTATAAACCTACTAAAATTTCCAATTACTTTGATATACTACTACTTCAAAGAATATTGGAAATTTATATGTATTTTTTGAAGTAATGAAACAGTTACTCAAGAAAACACTATATATGATAGCAAAAATATTGCAAAATATGGATTTCATGCACACAGTCATGTTAAAAAATTATATATCTATACATCTTTACACCACATGAAAAGCTAGCATTGTAGCTGCTACATAATAGCCCATCATAGAATTTCTTTTACATTTTATCCTTTCTTTTTACCCTACTTCCATGGTGAAGGGCCAAAATTGCCCTCAATTCTCTATTACTAAAAATATGTTCAATAAATTTTGTTGTATCCTGTATACACACTGTGGGAGAGGTTTTCTGGTGTGTGTACCCATAAGCAGGATTTCTGCATTGCTAGGTTCACGCATAATAAAATACTACCGGATTACTCTCCAAAATATTCACTCCAGTTTAAATAAAATTAGTTTGTTATTTTCACAGGGATGTCATAACAAAATACTCAAAGCTGGTGGTATGGTATGAACAATATAAATTCATTGCCTTACAGTCCTGCATGCTAGACATGTAAGATCAAGGTGTCAGCCTGGTCATGCTCCCTCTGATGGCTGTTGTGGAGAATCCTTCCCTGCCTCTCCTGCTTGGTGTTTGCAGCAATCCTTGGTGTTCCTTGCTTATAAGTGTATCACTCCTTCTTGCCTGTGTGTCTTCATATCAAACTCTCTGTGTGCATTTTGTCTGTGTCCAAATTTCCACTTTTTACGAAAATACCAGCCATATTGGATTAGGGCTGTAATGATCCTCCCTTAACTTGATAACAATTAGCATTGCAGAAACTTATCTCTTCCTCCAAATCCACACAACTATTTGCTATCTTCTGCCTCTTTTCTTCTTATTTTTAATCTTGCAGGTGTGACTTACAGCGCACTGTTAATTTTTGCTTCACTTCTCTGGTTACTATTGTGATTCAGAATCTCTCCAATTTCATTCTAGACATCACAAATTCTTTCTATTGAGGTTTCTGGCAATTTCTTTTGATTGACAGATGTCCCTTGTACAGTCTAAATATTAATTTCTTCGTAAAGTAGTTGCAAATATATTCTCCCAATCATTTACCTCCATTTTAACTTTGAATGTGTACCTTATTGTTGACAGAAATACTTAGTTTTGATGTATTCAAACTGTAGATGCATTCCCCTATGATTTAAGGTTTTTCAAGGCTAAGAAATTTATTTTTACCAAAAAGTTATAAAGATTTTTTTTTTTTTTACATTTTCTTCTATTGGTTTAAAAGTTTTATATTTAACATTTTGGTCATTAATCCATTGGGATCTATTTTGAATATTTATGATACAGAGATCTAGGTTAAAATTCACCTTAGTAAGATAGTTTTCCCACTACAATTTACCATGCCTTTCACCATTTCCTCAATTATTTGGGGTGCCACCTGATTTATAAAGCAAGTTCTCATATATCCATGGTCGTCTTCTTAGGGGGTCCCATCTCATTTCGCTAGCTTGCTTTTCTGTAAATTACTATATACTGTGATTTTACTATAGCATTTTATATATTAATATTGGGTAGAGTGATTTTACATTGTTTGATCTTATTTTTCAAATTACCTTAGATATTTATGTATCTCAGGATACAGACTGTAGGAAAATATAAATTGTAGGGTCATATAGATATGGAAGTCACTTTTGAAATTCCACAGGAAAACACATTGCAGAAATTTTCATTGAAACTTTATTAAATTTAGCAATTATGAATACAATTGCCCTTACTTAGATCAATTCTAATATCTTTTAACAAAATTTTAATTTTCTCCCATAAATATCAAGTGCATATTTCATGATGTCAATTTCTAGTTATTTTTGTAATGAGTTATTTATTTCTAATGCATTTTCTAAAATGTTAGTATTATAGTTACTTTGTAAATTGATGACATATCCAGATATTTTACCTAATTCTTCTTAGTTTTGTAATAGCTTTTCTCTTAATATTTTGCTAATTATATTCCATTTCAAAAGCAGATAATTATGTACTCTACAAATTATAAAATGTGTCTCTTTATTCCAATTTTTCTATTTACTTAATTTTCATGTCTGTTGTTTTACCTTGAACTTCTGGTTCTATATTAAACATTCTGTCCTTGTCCTGAATCTTAGCAACATCCTTGACTTGTTCTTGGAAATTCCATAAAAATATTGACTAGAATTTCTGAATTAAATATTCTCTTTGCTATATGATATTGTAGTGGCCTATATAATATTTTTAAAGACATTTTATTTTAAATTTCTGATTATTAATTTCTGAGAATTTTAATTTTTAAATATTATTTTTAATATCCAATTTAATTTCTGAGAATTGGAGAGTAAATTCCATCAAATGCTTTTTCAGCACGAACCAAGAGTGTTGTGTTGTTCTTTTTAAAATTTTATTAATGTGGTAGTATTTTCTAATTTTCTGATTAATTCCACTTAAATACTTGAGGCACCTATTTGTAATCCTGATATCACATATTTTAAATAATACATTTGTTTCAATTATAAGTTTAATATTGTCATAGATTACTTTTTGCATTTGTTTTTGAGCACTCTAAAATTTCATGAGGAGGAACCAAGACTAACAATAACATCTCAACAAATTATCACGCATATATTCTTTTTTAAACTCTTCTCTAAATCGTCTTCCTGTTCCATGATGAGCCATTGCAATTTTTCTGGTTATTAAATTTTGTCACCGCACAAAAATGAGCCCCATATTAGAGTGGCAGCTCAGTTTCACATGCTTAGGAAAAAAAAAGGCCCTTGAGTCACTTCCTAAGTCCTCACTAACTTTGTGAATATTTATCTCTTCACTCCAATCTGAGGACGGACGGCTCAGAGAAATAATAATTGTTTGCCAAAAGGTAATGGGAAAACTATGACTTCTAAATTGGCTATTTCTATGCAAAGTGATTTGGCCTTTTAAGAAGTGCTGTATTAGGACTTTCTAATTAACTTCAATTTGCAAATCATAGTTGACTCTAATTTGCAAATTCTATGTATTAATGTGAGTCAAGGATAGTTAATATTAAGTGTAGCCTAATTAGGTTACAAAAATCACAGAAGAGTCATCAGCTTGATGTTTGTTAATACAAAGAACACTTGGAACACAGTGTGGTCTCTGAGCAGAAAAATAAATGAGCACACTCACGCATACCAGGGAAGAAACAGAAAATCTCAGACTCCCATATGAATAAATCCCTCTTATGAAACCATTTTGCCTTAAGCCTGATAAAGGTCCTATCCAGTAGGTTGACATAGTGACAGTGACATCCTGCGACCATTTCTGCAATATTTTAGCTCACATCTTTCATGATCAGAAGCTATATTATTTTCATTTTTAGTGTCAAGATTTCTAGTATCTTTTTTCTATCTGACACATTTTATACATTTAAACAGCAAGATTTTCTAGAGGAACAGATAGGATGAACCATCATTCTCTCATCATTCATTGACTGAATGATTAATATCTGCTAGTTACAGTGTAGGGAATTGGAAAACATACAATAGTTGTGATATTTTGCCTTCTTTTTTAAATGTGATTATTGCCTCCACTGGATTGTAAAATCTTTGAATCCTGAGACCATTTTATTCTTCTGAATAAGGCCTGGCACTGTCCTGGTACAAGGTAAGTGCACAGCAAACACAAACTGAAAAGATAATAGATAAAAGGATGAAGTACATATAAGGACACAGTAAGGAAAGAATTCAAGTGACTCTGTAGTATGGAATTGGTGGAAAAAGGGTAGTCAGTGTAATGAGTAAAGCATGAGGCTGCAGATACGGAAAGGAAAAAATAGAAAACACACTTTTAATCAGATTTGAATTTTTCCTGAATATATTTCAATTTCTTAATTATGAGCTGGCATAAAACTGTCCAATTCCATCAAGTAATGTATAGTCTAAATAGACTTGTACTGTTATAACAGTATTATTAGCTTTATCACAGAGTTTAGTGTATTCATGTTGAATTTTTGGAATCACTGAATACTCAATATTTAATACACATGAGGATTTCAATTGGCTTGAATGCTGTCTCTACATAAAGAACACTAAATCTGTACTCCACCCTGAACTAAGAATTTTGCATTTTTATTAAAATTAGGGATGGGAGAGAAACTGTTCTTACTTAAAGAGCAAACACTATCAATATCCATTTATAAACAAGAAATCCTTGACAGATTGTAAAAAACGACCCCAGGAACCTTTTTCAAGGGTATATCTAATTGTGCTTTTAGTTTCAATAGAACTGTCTACTGGAGACCTGCAACAACATCAAGCTGTCAGTGTTAGGTGGGTACAATCATTCTGTTAATCGGTTGCTAACTTAAAAATAAGACTGTAAAATGTCTTTAGAAACTAAAGTGCATCATCTAATTTGGAGCAGTAACAATCTGTCCAACAATTCTAACCAGTGGTTGGATGAGATAAAACCATCAAGAAAGACACAATGAGTTGAAAAACGTATATTGGTAATATATACAATCAAGCTTTCAAGGGCATTACCTCTGTCTCTGGAGATGATCTGACTCAGAATTACTGCATCAGCATTTCCACTACCCCTGATGACTGCCATCTCAGGATCTATGATACCAGGATGGCACCTGAAAAAAAAAAAATGTGGACCTCGGAATTCAAAGTACTGTACTAGAAATGTATTTATTAAGTGTTTCCCAGCAGCCCTACTAAATATGCTTTCTTGGTTTATTTTCTCTGGGCTTAACCCCTTTTCCATATCTCCTCATTAAATGAGGCACTAAGGATTAGATAATATTCTGGATATTCTGGATATTATATTTATATCAATTTAATCTAAGGTTGCAATGAATTTTAACAGCTATGACAAAAGCTTCTGCTCTTTTTGATATGAAGTTTGATGGCCAAGAATATCTTATTTGATAATTGTAAAGTTGATTATTTTAGAAACACAAATAAATTGTTTTATATTTATCCTCATTAAATGATTTCTTAGCTTCAGTTGCAATCAACATATTAACTAGAGGTTACTGATACTACGTTACCTAATTGTCTATCATTATATGCTATTAATAACAATATTTAAAATGGTGAACATAGTATTGAGGATTGCAGTGGAGAATTCTTTCTAAGTTGATGCTACCAGTTATTCTCTGGCTGTTGTAAGTAGAGTTTCTATAACCTGTTAAAAATCTATTTAAACATGCTGTACCCAGCCTAAATGGTGTAAACTATTTTTTTAAGGAAGACACAAAAATCTTTTATCACATTATTTAATATTTTTCTGAAAATTTTGTTTAAGCAATCTAGGTATGGAAAATTTAGAAGTGTACATGTTGAAGATGGGGAAGCAATGGTAATTATTTTCAGATTGTGTGATCCTAGCCCTTATTATGGGTGGAATTTTGTGCCTCCTCACCAAAAAGACATGTTTAAGTCCTAATCCCCAGTACCCCAGAATGTGATATTATTTGGAAGCTGGGTTATTGCAGATGTAATTCCTTAAGATGAGGTCATAGTGCAGTAGGGTGGGCTTCTGTTCCAATGTGACTGGTGTTCTTGTAAGAAGACAGCCTTGTGAAGACAGAGAAAGCTATGTGATGAGAGCAAAGATGGGGCGGTACCGCGGCAAGCTGAGGAATGCCTAAGGCTGCCAGCAAACCACCAGGAGCCAGGAAGGGGCAAGGGTGGATTCTGATACAGGTGTCAGAGGGAGCATGGCCTCTGACATGATTTCAGACTTCTAGCCTTCAGAACTCTGAGGCAGTAAATTTCTGTTGTTCTAAGCCACTCAGTTTGTGGTGTTTTGTTATAGCACCCCTAGGAAACTAATACATCCATAAAAATCTAAGAAACATATTTCTTACATTATTATATTTAAAAATTTTAACTCTAATTCCAATTCCTATATGAGCACCATTACTATTCCTCCTACTATTTCTATGGAAGAAACTGTCTTGTGTGATGCATTTCACACGATGTTAAATCGGTTAATCCTCACAGTAACTCAATTGGGGATAGGTTATAACACCTCAATTTAGAGGTAAGAAAATGGTGGATGGGTTAAAAGTTCTCAAGTTAGCTTAACTAGTATGAGACAGACAATTTAAATCTGGGCTAAAAGTATAAAAATACATATTCTCAATTATTAGGTTATACTTTCTTTTAAAAAGGTTTGTACTAATTTTGCCGGTTTCAATTAAATGATAAAATCAATAGTTTATGACACTAGTATAATTACACTAAATAGTTTCAGAAAAAATCAATGAAACAGAAAAAATGTTCAAAAAGAAAACAAAAATCTGGAAATAGAATTTCAAAAGGTACGATATCTATGTAAACTAATTACAAAATTTTATTGAAAGATAAAATAGAACCTGGATAACTGGAATGGTATACCATTTTTGTCACCAATAACAATTTTATTAACAAATGGTTTTAAAATTTTCTGAAAAGAAAACTGTTTAAAATTAGCTAAGATAATTTTTAATACAATGGGCAATTATTTAGAACCTGTATTATATACTTATGAAAAATTATAAAACCTTATAAAAACCTAAAATCTAATAAAGTGATGACAGTTTTGTGCTCATGTGAGTATAAGCATTAATGGATAGACCAGGGCGGGCCTGTGGCTCACTTGGGAGAGTGTGGTGCTGATAATACCAAGGCCACGGGTTTGGATCCCTATATTGCGGCTGGTTTGCTCACGTGGGCGAGTGTGGTGCTAACAACACCAAGTCAAGGGTTAAGATCCCCTTATCGGTCATCTGTTTTATATAAAAAATAAATAAATAAATAGATAGATAGAACAATGAACCAAATGAGAAAGCCCATAAAGAGATCCAAATAAATTTAAGAATTTATTATCTGGAAGAATTGGTGCTTCAATTCACTGGGGAAATGATGGTGTGTTTGGGAGATGGTTGGGGCTTCAAACCATATATTATAAATTACAGAGGGATAAAATATGTACATATAAGAAAAGATAACAGCATTACAGGAAAATATAGAAAATATATCTAGGATCTATAATTCTAAATCTTCTCTAACTATAAAACTAAAGTCAGAAAGTAAACAGAATAGGCATGAAAAAGAATTAAAATAAAGATGGATTTTTAAATGTCTTGCTTAAATCCAAGCATATTTATTTTCTTACTCTATTAAAGAACAAAGAAGAAAATTAGATTAGTGCAATTTAATCTTGAGAGCTCACGATGCTTTACAATAATGATATGTCTTTGATTTTTTAAAATGTTTGCAGGCAACATAGTAAACAGTTACTAGAATAAGAGTTTTAAAAATGATGGTATTTATTGATGATGGCAACCACTTGAATTCAGAGTACTCTCTTAAGGAGCTAGAGAAATTTCCAAAGGTTTGGGTGACTGATTCAAAACAGCAATTCAAAAATACAAAACTAAGGGTTCCAGATGAACTTACAAAAGAAGCTCCCATGTTTGTCAGACCAGGAACATTTAGCTGTGTGCTTTGAGGGGTTCTATTAAGGAACAGCACCTGAGTTCAATTTATGAAGGTTTTTTTAGAGTTGCTTTGGCCCTCATAGTTACCAAACACCTGGTTTCTGCTGGCCTTCATAAAAATCAATTCAGAATCTAACGGAATCCCTGAAGAAATTTTTATAGCAATGCATTCCTAATGTGCAGAGCAAGTTTGGGCCAGGGCAGCCATGAAAAGGTGAGGAACACAGCTGGAAATAAAAAAAAACCCTCAGTCCTGTGATACTGATGGAACTTTGATTAAGGTTCACTTAAGCTATCCGGGATGAAGCCAGATTGAGGGCTTCTCGCTCTTCAACCCCTACTGTTCAGTAGATTGTAGCTGGGGGGACTGGGGCCCTGTCCTTCCTTCTTCACCAGGTCTAATTCAGGGGCTCTACTCAAACTCTTTCCGCAAAATGCTCAGCACCTGGACACATGTCACTGTGCTCACCCCTCAGAACGAACACTGTGCAACACTCGTTTAATGACTTACTCTTCCAATTCTGCATTCCAATTCTATCACTCATGCATTATCTAACTCTCAACTAAACTAAAAGTTATTTAAAGACAGAGATTATCTCTTGAGAATATTAAGGGTAAAAGAACTAAACCTAGATGCAATTCGTGGGGAGGAAAAAAGAGCAAAATGAATCACCAATTTAGTGACCATCCAAAACCAGAACGCTTTGTGTCATGATAGTCTTTTCTGGACTTATTAAACAAATGCAGAGATAGAAAAACTGAAAGCTTTGTTGGCTTACCGTCAGAAAGCAATCACTGCTTGATTGTGTCTTCAGTGGGTTATCCTGGGAACATGCACCCTTGCATTCTCTAAGAGCTGGGCATTGCGAAAAATCTGATGAGAGCTTTGGAGCCAAATCCATTCATCTCACCACACAGTACAAGCCGAGCAATTTTAAATAAGCAATTTAGAAGCTATTTAAATCTTACCAGTTTCCACAGCCAAAAACACATAGGAGAAAGTGATGTTAATGGACAGAAATGGCACGGTCTGAATCCCATGAGTGAAGGTACTGAGCATTCTGAGTGGAATATGGATGGATTTCCAGTGTTACTGGCTTTGTTGTAATTAAGAAAAGTAGGCAGAAAAGAAACTCAGAAAATAACAGGACGACTTGTAGATAATTGTGAGTGTTTCATAGGGACAGCCTGAAAACCATATGATTAGAATGATTGTCAGAAACACACTCATTTCCAGACATCCTCTATTAAAAGAGGACTTACTGATGTTTTCCATTCCTCTGGATATATCCCCAGGAGTGGGATTGCTGGGTCATATGGAAGTTCTATCTGTAGTTGTTTAAGGAACCTCCATACTGTTCTCCATAATGGCTGCACTAATTTACAGTCCCACCAACAGTGCAGAAATGTTCCTCTCTCTCCACATCCTCACCAGCATTTGTTATTCTCTTTTTTATAATAGCCCCCAAATTTGATTGGGGTGAGGTGATATCTAAAAGTTGTTTTGATTTGCCTTTCCTATGTGATGTTGAGCATATTTTCATATACCTGTTGGCCATTTGTATGTCTTCCTTCGAGAAATGTCTATTCAGCTCCTTTGTCCAATCTTTAATTTGATTGTTTGGTTTTTGCTGTAAAGTTGTCTGAGCTCTCTGTATATTCTGGATGTTAATTTAATCCCGTCAGATGCATATTTTGCAAATATTTTCTCGCATTCCATAAGATGTCTTTTCACTCTATCAATTGTTTCATTTGCTGTGCAGAAGGTTTTTTAGTTTGATATAACCCCATTTGTTTTTGTTGTTGTTGTTATTGCCTGTGCTTTTGGGGTGTTATTCAAAAGTCAGTGCCCAGTCCTAAATCCTGGATCATTTCCCCTATCACTCCCATGTTCATTGCTGCTCTATTTACATTAGCTAAGTGATGGAACCAACCTAATGCCCATTAATGGATGACTGGGTGAGGAAAATGTGGTAGCATACACAATGGAATACTACTCAGCCATAAAAAAGAATGAAATTCTACCATTTGCAGCAATGTGGATGAACCTGGAGAAAATTATTCTAAATGAAACAAACCAGGTACAGAAAGAGAAATACCACATGTTCTCACTCAAAACTGGGAGCTGAATCCATAAATAAACAAATGAACAATAAAGAGAGATAGAGAAAAAGAAAAAAACAAACAACAATCACAGTAATACATTGAACTTTTATTTTATTTTTTTTAATGTACTAGTTTTTTTTTTTTTCCTTAATTTTATTTTGTTGATATACAATGTGGTTGATTATTGTGGCCCATTACCGAAACCTCCCTTCCTCCTCCCTCACCCCCCTCCCACCCAACAATGTCATTTCTGTTTGCCTGTGGTATCAACTTCAAGGAATTGTAGTTGTTATATCTTCTTCCCCCCCCCACCCCCGGTGTGTGTGTGTGTGTGTGTGTGTGTGTGTGTGTGTGAATTTATATTTATTTATTTTTAGCTCCCACCAATAAGTGAGAACATGTGGTATTTCTCTTTCTGTGCCTGACTTGTTTCACTTAATACAATTCTCTCAAGGTCCATCCATGTTGTTGCAAATGGCAGTATTTCATTCGTTTTTATAGCTGAGTAGTATTCCATGGTGTAGATAAACCACATTTTCAGTATCCACTCATCCGATGATGGACATTTGGTCTGGTTCCAACTCTTGGCTATTGCAAAGAGTGCTGCGATGAACATTGGGGAACAGGTATACCTTCAACTTGATGATTTCCATTCCTCTGGGTATATTCCCAACAGTGGGATAGCTGGGTCATAGGGCAGATCTATCTGCAATTGTTTGAGGAACCTCCATACCATTTTCCATAGAGGCTGCACCATTTTGCAGTCCCACCAACAATGTATGAGAGTTCCTTTTTCTCCACAACCTTGCCAGCATTTATCGTTCAGAGTCTTTTGGATTTTAGCCTTCCTAACTGGGGTGAGATGGTATCTCAGTGTAGTTTTGATTTGCATTTCCCGGATGCTGAGTGATGTTGAGCATTTTTTCATATGTCTGTTGGCCATTTGTATATCTTCCTTAGAGAAATGCCTACTTAGCTCTTTTGCCCATTTTTTAATTGGGTTGCTTGTTTGTTTCTTGTAAAGTTGTTTGAGTACCATGTATATTCTGGATATTAATCCTTTGTCAGATGTATATTTTGCAAATATTTTCTCCCGCTCTATTTGTTGTCTTTTAACTCTTTTAATTGTTTCCTTTGCTGTGCAGAAGCTCTTTAGTTTGATATAATCCCATTAGTTTATTATTCCTTTGGTTGCCCGTGCTTTTGGGGTCATATTCATGAAGTCTGTGTCCAGTCCTATTTCCTGAAGTGTCTCTCCTATGTTTTTTTAAGAAGTTTTATTGTTTCAGGGTGTATATTTAATTCTTTAATCTATTTTGAGTAGAGTTTAGTGTATGGTGAAAGGTATGGGTCTAGTTTCATTCTCTTGCATATTGATATCCAGTTCTCCCAGCACCATTTGCTAAAGAGGCAGTCTCTTCTCTAGTGTATAGGCTTGGTGCCTTTGTCAAAGATCAGATGGCAGTAAGTGTGTGGGTTGATTTCTGGATTCTCTATTCTGTTCCATTGGTCAGTGTTTCTGTTTTTATGCCAGTACCATATTGTTTTGGTTAATATAGCTTTGTAGTATAGTTTAAAGGCAGGTAGTGTTATGCCTTCAGCTTTATTTTTTTTGCTCAGTGTTGCTTTGGCTATGCATGGTCTGTTGTTATTTATATAAATGTCTGGATAGTTCTTTCCATTTCTGAGAAAAATGTCATTGGAATTTTGATGGGGATTGCATTGAATTTGTATATCACTATGGGTAGTATGGACATTTTCACTATGTTGATTCTTCTAATCCAAGAGCATGCAATATCTTTCCATCTTCTTGTATCCTCTCTAAATTTCTCTCAGCAGTGGTTTGTAGTTCTCATTATAGAGATTTTTCACATCCTTGGTTAACTCAGTTCCTAAGAATTTTATTTTTTTGGTGGCTATTATAAATGGGCAGGCTTTCTTGATTTCTCGTTCTGCATGTTCACTATTGGAGAATAGAAACGTTACTGATTTTTGTGTGTTGATTTTGTATCCTGCTACTGTGCTGAAATCATTTATCACCTTCAAGAGTTTTTTTATAGAGGCTTTAGGCTGTTCGATATATAGGATCATGTCATCTGCAAACAGGGACAGTTTGACTTCATCTTTTCCAATCTGGATGCCCTTTATTTCCTTCTCTTCTCTGATTGCTCTGGCTAATACTTTCAACACTATGTTGAATAAGAGTGGTGAGAGTGGGCATCCTTGTCTAGTTCCTGTTCTTAAAGGAAAACTTTTCAGCTTTTCCTCATTCAGGATGATATTTGCAGTCGGTTTATCATACATGACTTTGATTATGTTGAGATACTTTCCCTCTATACCTAACTTATAGAGGGTCTTTGTCATGAATGAGTGTTCAATTTTATCAAATGCTTTTTCAGCATCTATAGAGATGATCATATGGTCCTTGTTTTTGATTTTATTAATATGGTGTATCACATTTATTGATTTGCGAATGATGAATCCCACTTGATCATGGTGAATAATTTTACGTATGTGTTGCTGTATTCTGTTTGCTAGTATTTTAGTGAGGATTTTTGCATCTATATTCATCAAGGATATTGGCCTGTAGTTTTCTTTTTTGGTTATTTCTTTACCTGGTTTTGGTACCAGGATGATGTTTGCTTCATAGAATGAGTTTGGGAGATTTGCATATGTTTCAATCTTTTGGAATAGTTTGTATAGAATCGGTGTCAATTCCTCTTTGAATGTTTGGGAAAATTCTGCTGTGAATCCATCTGGTCGTGGGCCTTTCTTTCTTGGGAGCTTTCTGATAACAGTTTCAATCTCCTTTATTGTTATTGGTCTGTTCAGATTTTCTACATCTTCATGGCTCAGTTTTGGGAGCTTGTGTGTGTCCAGAAATTTATCCATTTCCTCCAGATTTTCAAACGTGTTGGCGTATAGTTGTTTATAGTAGTCTCGAATGATTCCTTGTATTTCAGATGAATCAGTTGTAATATCACCTTTTTCATTTCTAATTTTTCTTATTTGAATCTTCTCTCTTCTCTATTTTGTTAGCCATGCTAATGGTTTGTCAATTTTATTTATCTTTTCAAAAACAAACTTTTTTATTCATTGATCTTTTGTATTGTTTTTTGAGTTTCAATTTCATTCAGTTCTGCTTTGATCTTAATGATTCTTTTCATCTGCTAACTTTAGGTTTGGATTGTTCTTGTTTTTCTAGATCTTTAAGGTGAAGTGTTAGGTTGTTCACTTGCCATCTTTCCATTCTTCTGAGGTGAGCATTTAATGCAATAAATTTCCCCCTTAATACTGCTTTTGCAGTATCCCACAGGTTTTGATATGATGTATCATTATTTTCATTAGTTTCAATAAATTTTTTGATTTCCTGCTTGATTTCTTCTTGGACCCATATGTCATTAAGTAGAATGCTGTTTAATTTCCATGTGTTTGTATAGTTTCCAGAGTTTCATTTGTTATTAATTTCTAGTTTTAATCCATTGTGGTCTGAGAAGATACATGGGATAATTCCAATTTTTTTGAATTTATTGAGACTTGATTTGTGACCTAATATGTGATCTATCCTGGAGAATGATCCATGTGCTGATGAGAAGAATGAATATTCTGAGGTTGTTGGGTGGAATGTTCTGCATATATCTGCCAATTCCAATTGGTCTAGAGTCTTGTTTAGATCTTGTGTTTCTCTACTGATTCTTTGCCTAGATGATCTAATATTGACAGTGGGGTGTTCAGGTCCCCTGCTATTATGGTATTAGTGTCTATTTCCTTCTTTAGGTCTAATAGCATTTGTTTTATAAATCTGGCTGCTCCTACATTGGGTTTGTACATATTTATGATTGTTATGTCTTCTTGATGCATCAGTCCTTTTATCATTATGTAGTGTCCCTCATTGTCTCTTTTTATGGTTTTTAGTTTAAAGTCTACTTTGTCAGATATAAGAATAGCTACTCCAGCTCGTTTTTCTTTTCTGTTTGCATGGTAAATCTTTTTCCATCCTTTCACTCTTAGTCTATGTGAGTCTTTATGGGTGAGGTGGGTCTCTTGAAGGCAGCATATAGTTGGGTCCTCCTTTTTAATCCAGTCAGCCACTCTATGTCTTTTGATGGGTAATTTAAGCCTTTTACATTAAGAGTTGTTATTGAAAAGTGTTGATTTATTCCTAGCATTTTATTGATTATTTTTTGGTTGTCTGAGGTGTCTTTTGTTCCTTACTTTCTGATTTACTGTTTGTTTTCTGTGTTTGTCAGTTCCTTAGGTTGTAGATAGCCTTTTTGTTTGTTTTCTCTTCATGAATGCCATTTTTATTATACTAGTGGTTTAGATTATTCTTGGGTTTTTATGGCAGTGGTAGTTATTTATCAGGAACTAAACCCAGTACTCCATTGAGAATTTCTTGTGAGGGTGGTCGTGTGGTGGTGAACTCCTGCAGTTTTTGTTTGTCTGAGAAATATACTATTTGCCCTTCATTTTGGAAGGATAGCCTTGCAGGGTAGAGTATTCTTGGCTGGCAATCTCTGTCTTTTACTATTTTGAATATATCATCCCATTCCTTTCTGGCTTTTAGGGTTTGTGATAAAAAGTCTGATGTTAGCCTGATTGGGGCTCCCTTATAGGTGATTTGATGCTTCTCTCTTACAGCTTTTAAGATTCTCTCTTTGTCTTTGAGTTTTGGCAACTTAACTATAACATGTCTTGGAGAAGACCTTTTTGGGTTGAATACGTTTGGAGATCATTGAGCTTCCTGGATCTGAAGATCTGTGATTCTTCCTATACCTGGGAAGTTTTCTGCCACTATTATCTTGAATATGTTTTCAATGCAATCTCCTTTTTTCTCCCCTTCTGGAATACCCACGACTCAGATATTTGAGCACTTAAGGTTGTCTGATATCTCTCTCAGATTTTCTTCAATGCCTTTGATTCTTTTTTCCTTCTTTTTTTTTTTTTTGTCTGCTTGTGTTATTTCAAACAGCCCATCTTCCAGTTCAGAGGTTCTCTCTTCAACTTCCACAAGCCTGCTGGTTAAACTCTCCATTGTGTTGTTTATTTTGCTGAATAACTTCTTCAGTTCAGCAAGTTCTGCTACATTTTTTTGCAGGGCATTGATTTCCTTGTACATTTCCTCTTTCAGGTCCTGTATACTTTTCCTCGTTTCATCATGATGTCTAGCTTAGTTTTCTTGTATCTCATTCAGTTTCCTTAGAATTATCACTCGAAATTCCTTGTCAGTCTTTTCAAGGGCTTCTTGTTCTATAGGATCTTAGAAAACAAGAGGTGGAAAGGTGGAGGGGGGGAGAGGAAAGGGAGTTAATGAGGAATTGTTCAACAGACACAAAGAATGATTGCATATTGTAATGATGAATAAGCTAACTATACTGATCTATCCACATCACATTCTATACATTTATTGAAAATCAATGTTGTACCCCTCATGTATGTATAATACAAAAAATAAAATAATTTTAAAAAATAAAAAAAATTTAAAAATTTTTAAGTAAAATACAATAAAAATAAATAAAAAATAAAAGAGGACTTACTGTGATATTGACACCAAAAGCAAGAATTAAGAAAAAAATGCATGTAACAATAGAGAAGCAAACATGGAGAAGCTGGTTTTGGACCTTTTTCTTCTTTTTATTGTCATTTTCTCTCTGGCTTTCATTCTAAATCTGATCTTCTTTCTGTCAGGAGCTACATTAAGTGAAAGGTGTCCCTTACCACACAAGCCCATCTGCCAGTATGCCCTTATCCTACTCTTAAATATGTCCATGTTGATATACTTCTCCAGAAGTTTCTTATATTTCCCGCTATGGAAAAGAGATACATCCTCATGTCTAACATGGTTAGCAACCCTCTTTTCCCCCTCCTAGTTACCATACAGCTTTGGGAAATATAAAGAAGCTCCTCTTAATCAAAAGATTGAGAACCCTTGCCAGAGGTGACTGACCCCTTCAATATAAGAAAGAACTTCCTGGCAGGGAAAGGTGTTAAGCATCAAGATGATTTAGTCGTGAAGGTTGTGGAATCTGCTCTGCAAACCCTCAAATACAGGATAAATCATGTCCCTGCAGAACTGTTGACAACAGACGTCTCTTGAAAAGGAAGGGTAGACTATTTCCAATGCCAAAAATTAACTAGTATGAAAAACTGTCAGTAGCACAAAGGCTATTTAGATTTCTTTCAGTCCTGGGCAATGGATTTGTCCATTCAGTTTTCCACATCCAACATAAAAGAAAGAAATTTAATTAAGCCTCAGCTTGACATAAGCGGATTATAAATGATCTTTCCAGACAAACTGCTTTCTTATTCAAAGAGATTATTTTGTCTTTCACAGAACTTGTTCACTTTCTTAGTCTGTGTGGGCTCCAGAAGATTTTCAAAGGGATAGAAACTCTTCCAGTTGTGCTGAACCTCTTGAACAATCCATAGAAATAGCTGGCCATCAGAAATGAAAAATAGGACATTTTTAATATTTTTAAGAAAAGTGCTTCATTTCAGAGTTTTGAGAAACAGAAACAATTACTTATTAACTCAGCATGTGATTAATAAAGAGTGAAATGGGGATCCCAGCCTCTTATTACAGTATTTTGAAGAATCAATGATAAATATACCAGACTCTGGTGCAGAACCAGAAGACAAGCATTCCAAGAACTTCCTAAAACTTGGCAAACAGGTGGATTCTACTTCCAAATGACAATCCAAAAACTGGTAGTAATGAACTGCATGGCTTTCATGCTCCATTAGACCTATATCATATTTTACCTCTCTTGACAACTTTTGTCTTATTTTTTGAACTATATGTTCACAGGAGGTACTTCAGGAGAAACTGTTATCTTTATAGATACCAGGGCTTCTTCAGACTCAAATCTTTCTTTGCTCTCTTAACCTGAGAGATGATGCTGGTCCCATTTCCCTTACCTTGTAATATTAAGTCAAATCTAAATGATCCATTTTTTAAAATTACTTTCTATTAGACCTTACCTAAGTCTCAGGTGTCCCATCCAACCTGAAGATACTGACAGTGGGATGAAATCAGGAGAGATATCCTAAAGTCTTGTATACCATAGAAGGGATTTATAATTGACTTTGCCAATATTTTGTAGATGAGGGTCATATTTGTAATCCAAGATCACACAGCTGGTAAATGACAAAGTCAGACTATAAATATTTTTTTCAGTTCTGTCAGAACATAACTCAAAGTTCTAAGCCACTTTGTTCTTGTCTGCATTTTATTTGCTCAAAGCCCTGCTATCTCATAGACACTCCCTTCAAGTGCACACTTAGTGCTTGTGAAGAACAGAGAAGTATGCGAGAAAATAAGATGGTTAACCTGTCAAATACTCAGTTTTAGGCCTAACTTATTCTATGTTCTTCCACCTTTATAAACCATGAGTATATTTATAAATAATAATTTTCACACTGGGAGCGACCTTGTCTCATCTAGAGAAACTCTCTCTCTCATACTATTTAAATAATTTCAATCTGACTCTCTGCTTTTAGTGTCTTCTCATTCCTCTGAACTCCTCAGTCTTCTAATAAAATACTATTTTATTCAATCTTAAAATTAATCATGTCATCCTTTCGTTACAGCTGTTCACTGCCACTCCAGCACCTATAGCCTGAAATCTAAACCCTTGGCACGAAGCGCAAGATCCATGACCATATGAGCTGGTCTATTTTCCTAGCCTCATTACTCACTCACCATTTCTTTTCTTGTCCAAAACTACACCAATTGTTTTATACTTGTCTGAAGGTGCTATGTCATTTAAAGACTGTTTATGTCTGCATGGTCTAGAAAGCCTCAGCTTTCACTATCTGGAATAATTCTCATTTTCTTTAGGGTTCAACTCAAATGCTACCTGTTTGGTGATTTTTTTTTCTAATTTCTATAAACAGAGATACTTTCTCATAGATCTTTCTATCTACTTCTTTATAGCACATATTTTTTTCCTTTTAATAGGCTTTTCTTGAATTATGGACTGAAACTAGTGACTGAGTAGTGTGTCTATGAAAGTGTGTCCCAGGCACCTATAGTGCCGGCCATATGATAAATATCAGTGACAATTCATTGAATGAAATTGTGAAAATGTGCCACATTTTATAGAATTCTATCCTATGTCCACTCAGCATTCACCTCTCAAAACTAAAATATCCTCTTATGGCAGCATCTCCATCAAAGGCTATCACTTTACCTACAATTTACTGGCCCAGATGCATTTTATACATACATACATACATACATACATACATACATACATACATACATACATACATACATACATACATACATACATACATATATATTTATGTTGCAACAATGAGAAATAAAAACAATTTCTGCAATTACATATAGAACAAGAATAATTTTTATGTTTGATTTCTGTTGGCAAATCACTGTTCAAAAAGAATGAGGAGCTATAATGAAAAAACAAAACTAAATATCACTATGAAGTTTAAAAAGGAAAAAGAGATTCCTAACAAAATTTCCCTTTAAAGATCAACCTGATAGAGAGAGCTATAAAGAATTGATTAAAGATGTCCAGGATGATGTGGTGATCTCCAATTGGGAGGGAAGAGAAAGGAAATAAATTTCAGAAAGTAATGCTGGCTGAACAGGCACAGGAGATAGCCTTCATTTCCTTTATGATGACGGCTTCTGCCTCTGTTAAAATATTGGGGCACAAAACATGGATATCAGTATTTGTGGAAAAATGTTCTCTAAGTTTGAGAAGAACATGCAAAAAGAGTTTTCTAAAATAAAGGCAAAGTATCCTTAGATAATCAGGATGGATTGTCTCCATGATCAAAGGCTTCAAGAGAAGAACTCATTTCAACTCACTTTAATAAGACACACAGAAACTACAAAGATAGATGAGATCCAGTGTCAATACTCTAGCCAATTTATGTTACAGTGGGAGAGTCTATCCGATAAATGGATAATTTTGTAGAATGTGGTAAAAAAAAAAAAAAAAAACTCTGATTAAGGCTTGCATTTCAAACTTTAACTTACACATTCCTGGCAGTAAGGGTGATAATGGAGGAGCAGGTGAGTTAGGGCATCATAAAGAGAGCATGTGTTTCTGAACAGTGTTTCTAGCTCAGTCTGAGGGTAGCTTCTTACAATAATATCAGGAAAGGAGTTAACGTAGAAAAAGTAGGCTAAATATGCTTTAGAAATCCTGCCTAAAATCTGATTACTTAAATGTGTATCCTCAACTAAAAATAATATCAATTCAGATTTTTTGTTTGAGATGTTGCAATATAATACAAAATATTCTGAATTGTGACTTTTCCAAGAACTATTATAAGACAAGAGGATCAAAACTTCATCTATCTATCAATCTGTCTATCCAATTATGAATGAAATACCAAATATCCCAAACAGTCAGCACTACTTAGTGTCGCATCCGTTAGCAAATAAATTACTCTGTTTTGTTTATTTTGCCGGTTTACAAAAATTGAAAACTTCAAAACACCAAGATACTTTCCGTTTTTGATCAAAATGTGTTGGCTATAATGGTCCACTGGTATGATCTCTGTAAGAGATAGTCTACAATGATTTATAGCAGATTTTATGATTTTTATTTTAAACTGGCAACATACACTTAAAGTAGAATATGCTTTACACCTAGAATGATTTTGGTACATATCTGTGTTTTGTGAAGAGATACAATAAATAGCAATATTATCATCTAGCTCTTTCATTGTTATTTATAACTTATACAATACTTTAGAATATATTACCTAATTAATTGATATTTTTTGTGCATAATAGTAGCTCCAAAACTCTGAAACCTAAACTTTAAAATCAGCACATGGGAGATATAATGTCTATGCAGAAGTTTATCTTGAAGATAAAGAATTTTCCAAGCAGAAACAGAAATAGCAATGATTTGAAACTTACCTTATAGATAGTATACTTATTTCATGAATTCTATTGAAATTCTGGCAAACGCCTTTTTACTTCTATATTTCACATCACTAGAGAATGAATACCATAGATGTGACATATAAAAATGTCATCAGACTCCCACTGGAAAAAGGTAAAATAAGTGGTAAAGAACACAACAAAAGAAATTATTCATAAGGTAGAGCAAGTGGATATTTGGGGGGGGGGGAGTCTAAAGGAAGTCATAAGACTCTTTACATTTTTATCATTAAATGTTTTAAAAATCTTATACACACATACACACACACACACACACACACACACACACACTTAGTAAAACGATCACCACAATCAAACAAATTAACCTTTCCATCACTGTCCATGGTTACTTTGTGGGGGTTGGGGGGTGTGGTAAGAGCACCTAAATTCTACTCTCTTAGCAAATTTTCAGTATATAAAATAGTATTATTAGCTATAATCCTCTTCTGTACATAGATGTAGAGACTTACTTATCCCACGTAACTGTGAGTTTGTATCCCTTGCCAATTTCTTCCCATTTCCTCCCCCTCCTGGCCCCTGGTAACCACTATTCTCCTTTCTGTTTCGATGTATTCGAGGTTTGTTTGATTCCACACACAAGTGAAATCCTGCAGTACTTTTCTTTCTGTTTCTGTCTTATTTCACTCAGCATAACCCTTCAGTTTATCCATGTTGTCTCAACGGCAGTAACTCCTGTCACTTCTAAGAGACTAGAGGCAGCAGCACTGAATAGTTTTAGAAAGGAAGGAGCTTTGCTTTGTGCACAAAAGGCTGATGCTGTAGATTTTGGCAAAGAGGAAGCACTGACTGGGCTAAGACTCGAAGCCTTCAATTCATCTAGCCCACTGGTATTTACCATGTGCCACGCCTGCCTAGTCAAGAATGCAGGAAGTATACAACAACCAGGCAGGCTATCGCTATTCTTATGCAGTCCGTATTCTGGTGAGGAAGACAGTTCTGTATGAATGATTATGAAGGGAATTTTTGGAAATAGCTCCTCAATTATAGCAGTTTGAAAAACTGAAATTATGCAGACCTTTTCCAAACTAGGCATCTGAGAGATTCTGTAAGTTTATAACAAGCACGGCTTGTTCTTGTATCACACACACACGTGGGCACACACACGGAAGGGTGTGTATGTGTCATACACAAATACAAGAATATGTCAGAAGTAACATATATGCATCATGTGATCTGCCACTTCCTCACTCTGGGCCCTTAGGAATTTCTGATAATTTAACTATTTCTTAGTGTACCTGGGCTCAGCCTCAGAATTCTCACTGGGGTATGCTCAGACAGCTCTTGCCAATGAAACCCAATCGGTGTGTTACCTGAGACCTGTCGACCCATTGCCATCTGAGATTTAAACGAAGAAAAAGACAAAAACCAACCAACCAACCATAAAAAGATTCTCCATTGGCACAGTTATTTCAGTATAGAAAAAACAAGTTTACAAGCATCTCTTTTGATCGGCAGAGAAGATCTTGTAATGTATCTATCAATACAAGTATTATAAGAATGGAAATGATAATAAAAATATCAATAATTCTAACTTTTATTGAGGGCTGCTCTGTTCTTCCATTTAGGATTTCATTTGAATCTTACCATTAACCTCTGAGTTAGCAATTATTAATCCAGTTCAAAAATAAACGAGATTAGAAAGATCTTGTCACAAGCCAGTAAGTGTAGGAAGGGACTGCTAGTGAATGACCTCCCAACCTCTATGCTGCAGAGGGTGGCTGAAGTCTCCTGATGCCCTGGGCATAATTAATTTCAGAGTACCCAACCTTACTAATTTAATATGAGGAAAATACTATTACCTTGTTTTATATTGGATATTATTATTAATGTTTTATGTTGGGATTTTCATAGCTTCACTTGTGATATCCTTCAATCCTCTCAGCCCTCTTTTTTTCTCAATTTATACTCTACCACAATGAGTTTTATGACCATAACCCCTAATGTTGAGGTGGTATTACTATGTTAAGAATATATTCTTCAGAACTCAGAAGGCTGTCAGCCTGTTTTGGCAAGATATAAGAGAGAGGTACTGTCTGATCTCTTGGCTGGTGCTTTCTTAGCTTAAAATTGTAATTGTCAAGGTGTAAGAATTAAAGACGTTTGCTTTTATGTTTGATCTAATGTTCACAAAGTAGTCCTTATTTTGCACATAATTTAGTTTATCATGTAATATTTAAAATTGTCAGTAGACCCTAAAAACCATGCCCACTTTACAGCTATATTGGTTTATATATTTAAAAGCTTGTGAATGGGTTTGCTTGCAACTCATTTGCACAATGCACTAAAATCCAGGACTCTGAAGAGATTGGAAGGGGCTGAATTTCTGCACTTAAAGGCTATGAGCTGGAGTTGGATATTACCATTTTAAGATGTCGCTTGGGAGCTTACCAGCACATCTTCTTGTGTACATGCCCCCACAGCATTTGGTATATCTTCTCTGTCTTTCATAGGAAGGTATCTGTTGACTTACCATTCAATTAATAAAAAGTGAAAGCTCTCTTGGTGTTCAATTCTAGAATTTTATACTATATTATGTGGATTAAGAAAAATTTCTAGCCTATAACCTATAACTTATAAATAAATGAAAGAATAATAAATATGAAGCCTAAAAGTTTATTTCATTTTACTCCAGCACTCCTTTCAGAGTCTTTTATGTGGAAGGAACTCTGCTATGCATTTCAACTGTAGTAGTTAACACAGTATGATTAGATCATGTAAATACATTTTATAAAAATACACTGTTTGAGATCCTTAGCGTAGAGTTGGAAGCATCTTTGTTTTAAACAATTTTATCTGTGCACTAATGTTTTTCTTAGCTGACTGGGTTTAAATCTAATGGTCATTTACATTAATTGGCAAGTCTAACAGACGGGTTTGCTCTATCCTATCCTAATTAATATAATTAGATTTTAAATATCAAATTGGCATTTTAAACACAGATTATATTTTTGCCTCTATGCATTCAAGAAAGCAAATCAAAATCTCCAATATTGGGAAGGTGATTGCTTATTCAGCTTAAATGTATCACTTATGGAATAATAGACAAGGTGGTTTACTTCACATATCACATATTTTCCTATTCATCCTAAAATAATAGAAATTGCACAATCACTATACCATTAGGCCTTTGCTCTTGCTTTTTTCCAGTCTTGGAATATCTCTCCCATACTTCACTTTTGGATTACAAATGAGCATAACTTCAGTGTCCAGTTGAAGTTTCCTCAAATCAGAGTATCCTAACATCATTTTCCTTACTCAACTGCTCTAGCTAATATTTTCTATGCCACCAATTTTAGGATAATCATAAAGTACCCTGTGTTGTCTTGTTTCATACATTTATGTGTTTTATTTCCAAAGTGATTTAAGGTTTTGAAGGCAAGGGCTGTGAAAAAATTAGTGTTCTCTCCACTATTAAGCACATAATAAATACTTGACTGTTTTCTTTACAATGAGTATCTCTATAAATATGAATATGGAATCCACAGCTTAGTTTTATAAATTCTATGTATTACTAACTTTAAAGCTTAGTTTTATAAATTTTAGTTTTATAAATTCAGTTTAGTTTTATAAATTCAATATATTACTAGCTCTAAATTCTCTTGACTCAGAGAATTCCAAGTAATCATTTAGAAAATTAAAAGAAGCCTCTAGTTTCTGTGAATCCTTAAAACTTTCCAATGCACTATCAAAATGTTTATTTATCCCCGTATATTTGATGATGCAATTTGTAATCTGAGGAAAATGGAATAAAATATATAAAAGCTGAGAACTGACTTCAAACTGAGGCAGCTTCTGCCATTTAGCCAACTGGTAAGTTGCAAGCTCTGTTCCCAGCCTCTCTGCTCAAAATGTGCCAAGCTGTTCTGAGATGACAGGGCCAGTCAGAGATCACAGAGCAGGTTTTCAACTCTCATAACCTCTCTTCTTATACCTGATAAGAATCACATTCTTCCTTCTTTGTGCCTATAATTATTGCTCATTTGAATCTACATCAGATCTTTTCTAGCCTGTTTTAATAACCCAAATTCTATTCTCTGTCTGTTTTTATATCTTTGATATTTTCTAAAGATATTGTCTCTCTTTTTTTCTTCTTTTCTGTTCATCAGAACCTGTCTTCAGTAATTCTTACACATGTGGAAAAATATGCATGTGCATTAACACACAGTGAAGTGTTCTATGTTATAACAACAATGGAAGTCTAAGTTCTGCTAATAAAATAACAGCTAAATTGTAGTATGGCAATACTATGGTATACTGTGCAACTGCTGAAAAGAAAATATAGAAAGATGGACTTCAAACATTAAAAAGTGTATTTATGGATTAAATAATAGGTATGGTATGATCCATATTAGGTAAGAAAAATAATTAAATGGTGCTGATAGAAATAATAGGGTTGGCAATAGCAAGATAAATCTAGCTATATGAATTAGAGATAAAGGTGTTTATAAATATGTATGGAAAGAACTGGATTGACACACAAGAAGTGTTTAAGTGTTTTTGATTTGGGAAGGTTTTTTGGTCAAGAGAGTAACAATTTTTATTTCTTACAACATATAATACTTATCCTTTTTAAACAATAGACCTCTACTTCTTTAAATTTTTAAAATATAATAAGAGGCCAATGCTAAGAAACATTAATGTTATTGAAATATCTACAGGAGTCTTTCAAAACCTCAAGTGGCCTCCACATTTTTCTCTTTTTCTCTCTACTGTTTTTAATCAAGTACCAGCATTTAATATACATACATAAATAACTACTCTTATAAATCTTTGAAAAAAAATTAGTAACATTTAAATAGTATTTTTTTACTTTTTTTTCCCCACTACATATGTGCTCTATTTTTATTACATTCTGAGTTAAGGGAGGTTTTGTTCAATGTTTATCAGTATCCAAGGTGTCAAATTAAGAAAATTAAACTGAAGACCCAATGCATTTCTGAGCTAGTGATGTTCAGAGACAAATCTGAAAAAGAAGCCACGCTTGCCCCCCGTGTCTCCAGTTTCCGATAGGTCCCTCCTTCAGAACCTGCTCTTCACCATGGTAACAAGCAGAGCTCACCACCACCTATGAGAGCAGAGCACTGGACTTTATTTCGCATTTTTCTCTTTTCAAATAGTTAATAGTCGACAGACAAGTAAAACTCATAGATTTTTATTCTATTATGTTAATAAATTAAATACATTGAAATAATCTGATCTTAATAGTACTGCAAAGAAAAACAAAAAGTAGGCATACGTTAAAAGACTAAAACTCCACCTAAAGTATTTTTTGGAAACTTAAGCTATTACTAGAAAATTACAGCTGTGCCTGCAGCTTTCTATTTATCAATTTAAAAAGAATTTTTACTGGCAATAAACCCTCTTCCAATAAAAGAAAATAAATTAGGGAATGCAAAGGTATTTAAAATGTGAAATATATTTGGAATACAGTTTTAAAAAATTCTAGTGAAACTCCAAAACTACAGCACTGTTTGAAACCAAAATCAGTGCACAATTCTAATGACAGTTCCCAAAGGTTTTTCATTGTAAACTATTTCTTTCCCTAGTTCTTCTAATAAATCACCATTTTCACTAACTACTCACGATTCCCATGAATGGATTTACTGCCCTGTGAACTCAGACTGGCTTTTTATATCAGTGAAGTTTTCCATTAATGTGAGAAGTACATTTTTAAAAAGACAGGAAAAAGTTTATACACTTAGAATGTTCTGGTATGCTCAGCATTTTCTGCTCATTCATAATATCACTAATTGTATCAATTTAATGATGTTGTCATTTATTCAATAATCTACCTACTCATTTTCTATCAATGCCTTTCATTTCTTGAGGACATATTAGCATCTCACCTACACTTTTGCAATTTGGTCCTTCTATTGCTGTTTTCTTCTTAATCTTCTATGGTAGAATTATTATTATTATTATTATTATTAATTATTATTATTATTATTATTATTATTATTATTATTATTATTATTATTATTGTCTTTTTGTGACCGGTAAGGGGATCGCAACCCTTGGCTTGGTGTCGTCCGCACCACGCTCAGCCAGTGAGTGAACCGGCCATTCCTATATAGGATCCGAACCCGCGGCGGGAGCGCTGCTGCACTCCCAAGCCCTGCACTCTCCCGAGTGCGCCACGGAGCCAGCCCCTATGGTAGAATTTTAAACTTATTGGTCCCCCCAATCACAATCAACCACGCTTCTCTCTCACTCCACTATCACCTGTAAAGCACAATACTGTGCTCCATGTTACATTCATTCATAATTTTCATGTATTCTCCTCTTGAAATCTTGTTTATATTGTTTCTGCCTCATTAAAATACATCTTTCTCCTTCCAAATTCACAGCTTAAACTCATCCATCCTCCATCACCTTCTCAAAAACAGTTCAGAAAGACTTCCAATCCCCTGGAAATTCTCTCTCTCTTTTCCTTCATACTCTTCCTCTGAACTTCTCTAATTAAAATGTTATGCATCCTATCTTTATTACCATTACTTATCTACATGCTTTATTTTCCTTGGTATATTAATCGCCCTGAGGGCAGGATCCATGCCTGATTCATTTTTAAATTCCTGGCAATGCCTAGAAGAAGTGCTCAATAGATAATCATCAATTTATCGATTCTGTAAATAAACACCTTTAACATTATAATAATGCATTTACAAAGCATGATGTTTTAAGAATCCAGAATACTTTATACATGTGGCATCATTCTTATTTGCAAATTATAAAATTGGGAAAGAATCATCTGACTATCCCAATATTATATAGAAGACTTGAAATGCAGCTAATATTTTAATTCTGTTTTGAAAGCATTAGTTTTTCCTTCATTCCTTAAAGAGTAAATTCTGTAGTGCATTAATCTATTAGCATTCCTGAATGCACCTCATGATGTTACAGTGGCCTCTGAGACTTCTGAGCTGGGGCAGATACTATGCTATTCTATCTTCACTATATATGAAAGAGTTCATCTTACTCGCAGTTACTGCTGAGAATTCATGAGCTTTCATCTACTTATGCTTTAAACGATACAATTTGGTTTTGAGCAATTATAGCAAACACAGCCACTTAATACAGACAGCCTCTTTGAAGGCTGAGTGCTCTCCTTAAACTACACCAAATATAAATTCTATTATGAATTCATTAAAACTGTCATGTGTCATTCCCTCAGTTAATGATTCTGTCTCTTTCTCTGTCTCTCCCATCCTGCAAAGTTCCCCCGTTCTCTCTCTTCCTTCCTTCCTCTCTCCTTCTCCCTTTCTCTTAGAGCTGCCAATTAAATGAAAATATGCATGAGAAGAGTAATACCTTAGCAAGGATTCAATTCAACAATTCTTATTAAGCAAACAATATCCTAATAGTTTCTGGGAACAAAGAGAGAAAACATTATCCTGATGGGTGATACAACATGCAAAGTGTCACAATTAAGTGGAAGAGAAACAGATGGGGCAGCCCCTGGTGTGCCACATGGATGTCAGTAGGACATCTAACAGGCATTGATAAATGAACTGGGCCTTACATAGCTCTGCTCTAGGTGGGCAGCATTCAGGGAAGGGAATTTACCATGGTGGAAACTCATAAAGGGAAAATGCGGTGATTAAATGTGAACAACGCACTCTCAGAATAGCCTGTGGTAAATATTTCTCAAATAATTAATCCTCAATTTCACATTACTCTGGCACACCATCTGATCTTGCTGGAGGATAGAGTACATGCCGAGGATAAGAATGGGAGAGTGAGATGTGATAAATCTGGGGGTGGAAGAAGGACAGGGCTGTTAGAGAAAACAGAGAAGACAGGGGCAAGCCTAGCTCCAGTGGCAATGATTCTAATTTGCATCCCAAAGAGAGCCAAAATGTAGAAGGGAATTTGTGCAGCCATTCTCCCGAACCCCTTGGAAATAGACTTAGTGATGTGGGTCTTTGTTTTATTTCCCATATTTCAACAATTTTTAGAGGTGTCAAATCTTGAATTTCATAGGACAGGCCAATTTTTTTTTTTTTTTACCAGAATTATTTCATTTCAGTGCAGTTAGAAAGATGTATCACTACATATGATTAAATCTTTAAAAATGGAAAGATTGATAGTTCCTAATCAATCCATCTGGCTTGAATATGAAATGTTCCACAACAGAAAATTCTTGGAGTGGGGATGACATAAAATCTACTGCCATAAAAACTGTGGACCATGGATTGAGAAAAATGGTAAGAAAAATAAAAAGAAAGGAAAATTAGGGAGAAACAAAGTTGACTGAGGGGAACAGTGTCTTATGTGACTGTTATTCAGACAAAACCACAGAGTGTCACAAGCCCCCTTTTTTTTGACTCACCTGCTGTGTGAACTTGAACATGTTCTTGAGGCTCTGTTCTTCAGTTTCAGGTCATGTACGTGAGCAGACTGTGTCACCTACCCGCTGGGAGTCACAAAGCAAGACAACAGTTGAAAAGCACCCAGGACAATGACAGGCATGTAGTAGGGGCTCACAGAATGAATGTTGGTTCATAGGTTCTCAGACTCATTGGAGGTTTTGAACAGTTACTGGACAGCTTCTTACCAGGAATGCTGCGGAAAGCATCCATCAGCCCATCCTGCTTCAGACGGGACTAAGTGAACTAATAGTACATGAAATTTACCAACGAGAGTAAAATAAAATCCTACATGGAACTTAAAAGTTAAAAATAATGAGCCACAAAAGACCTTTGATTGGAAAGGGGAAAGGAAAAAAAGGTCTTTAACTTCCACGCAGTTTAAATACGAAGGAATCAGAAAGTAATAGCTTCATAAAGTCCACGTCAATCCTTGCTCCTGTCCGCAGGTTCAGCTCCAGCAGTTCTATGCATACTGACAATGGTTTCTCAAAATAACTTTTCAGCTGGTATCAGGGAAGACGGTCTGAATAATGTTACCAAGCGTGGGCCTGTGGAGAGCATGCACTTTTTCCTACTTTGTCGTTTAACCTCTACCGAAGCGTCTCTGCTTTTGGGGTGACGACTCCACTTCCATTGGCTCTGGCTGTGAGTACAGAGTGCTTGAAATTGCTGTGGATTGACACCTCACAGCACTGGCAAGGAAAGCAGCTGCTCAGGCAGGGGACCTCGGCAGAAGGGTGAAGAAAGAGTGTGGAATTGCTAAGAGCCCCTCGCTCCTCGCTTACTTTTAAAATCAAACTTTATTCCCTCCTAGATTGCTTGAAAATGTTTACATTTTGAAATTCAAATGTGCTGAATTTGAAGACATAAACAAGCACTTACTTCCCCGTCCTCCCTGGGTGCCTGTTGTTGCTGTCTCCGTCAAGAGCCTTGCCCAGCAATCTCTTCTCTCTCCTCACAGTTGGAGCCGGTGGAGATGGACTTGTCAGGAGTGGAAATGGAGCTTCCTGCGATGCATGAAAGTAGATGCTAGGCTGCACGGATCTTATTGCTTTGTGGAGAGCAATGGCATTCTCTTTCCAACTGCCTAAATTAGAGCCGCCATACAAAATCTGCACAATTGAGCTCTTATATTCCGGTGTAACCTGAAAAGCATATTTCTAAAATCATTTATAAAAGAAAGGGATGGCATGAAATGTAAGGAAGGCCTCTCTGCCTTTTATGGGAAATGCAAATGATAAAGGGATGAGGGCATGAGTTGTCCTTTGTTTACTCCACAAGGAAAACTCATTGCCCCAACCCTGCCCAAGGTGGTCTCACCCAATCACTATGGATCTATTCCCACTTCTCCAAAGAACAACTCCAAATAACCCCCATCCTAGTCAGTAGAAGAGAGTTCCAGGTTCTCTTTTGGGGGTGGAGGTACATGTAAGACAGCATCATGCTTTCAAGGGACATGAATAGCAAGCATTCAGCCTCAATCCTTCTGGTGCCTTCCACACAGCACATGCTCAGCACAGTGGTTCACCTCTGCATGTCGGCAACACCTGTGTCATGGGGCACCTTTATGGAATAATAGCAATAGCTACATTCATGAAACCTCCCTATATTCTTGTTCAAGAACTCTGCATGCATTTTAACTCAGAGAATCCTTAAAACAGCTTGTTGAGGGAGGTAGTGGAATTATCCTCATCTTACATATGAAGAGGTTATGTAGGTAGCCCAAGCTCTCAGGACTTGTAAATGGAAAAGGCAGTCTGTCTCCAGGGTGCTCCCTCTTTACCTCCAAATTGCACTGAGTAATGAGATATCAGTAACATGGATAAAGTCACGAGCAATAGAGGATGAACTGTGACAAGGATACTCAGTCTGCAGGCTTGACGTCTGACCGTGATCTGACAAACGACATTACCTCTCTTGTCTTTCAATGCTCAGCACTTAGCACAGTAGCTGGCCAGTAGGTGTTGAATAGAAGTGTGTTGCATGAATCAAAGCAAAATGAGACCTCTATGAAAACAATGAAGAGTCAGAATCAGCAGGACTTCTGAAAGCATCTGGGCAGACTTGCCACCATCCTAGTACAGAGAATCTTGGCCCATTGGTGGAGTGATTTAAGTGCCAGTAAATAAATTTAACCACCTCAGCTTCAACTGGCTTAGTATGGGGGCCCAAAAATAGATATCTAAGTGGCAGTTGACCTAAAATATTTATACATGCACAAACACACAATGAGTACTCTGTATGCCTAATAAGCATTAAGAAATGGTGAGCTTACCTATGTGTCTACCAAATACCTATCATCTGTCTGTGTATGTCTCTCTATCTATCTATCTGTGTATCTGGTTGGGGCATGAGCAGCGATGGGTGTATTCATTAACATACGCTAACTCTTTATTGTAACTTGTGTATCATATATGTACTTTATATCAATACTGTGAAAAGTAGATAATAGGAAGATATTTAGAAAAGGCACTTAATATTTCTGAAGATTAGAAGATTGGCATTTATAATTTTTGGTTACATGATTGGAAGAAAGTTCATTTGTTAAAAAGAACATGCTCTATAAATATACAATAAATGACAAAAGGTCTCCGCAATTGGTGAGTCTTCTTTTTAAGTTAGGTACTGTATTTATTTTAAGTTATTGAAATACAAAATAATATTTTAATCTTAGATACAGCCTGTTTTAAACTGTAAGCTAAAATGACGTACTTGAAGTGTGTCCAAAGGTTAATTATGAATTAATGCTTCCAAAAATATAAGAAATTACCAACTGAAAGTCAACTACATGTTACTATACAGTCAGCTAAAAACGGTAAGAACACTGTTACTGAATTGTTGGGAAGTGACTACAAATTGGATGACAATTTTTCTGGACCTCAATTTTCTCTTACATTCAATGAGGGAATACTCTTAACCTCCACTTCCCAGAAATGGTAAGAAGATTAATTAGTATCTGTGAAGAATTTGTATTATCTTGGCTTAGAGAAAGTAACAAATAATGATTTATTCTTTAAGTGCTGTCTAATTTGAATGATAAATACTGGAATAGAAAGTTATACCAAAAGTATAACTTTTATTAATAATGACTGAATAATTTAAGGATCATTTTAAAATGTACCGATTTTTTCACCTTCTATCATAGTAGGTTTTCTTTTCTCTTAACTCTCACTCCAGAAAAACATTACATGCAACTTGGTTTCCTTTTTGCATGGAGGGAAAAAATATTGAAAAACACTAAAAAGCAATATCAGAACAAGCTATAATACGAAATTGTCAGAGCACTGATATTATCCTCTCGAGAGTTGACCTCTAAGCTAATTCTCTGTGTTTCCTGAAGATTTTATTTAAAGTCAAGTTAGGTCAATGGTTCTGAAACTTTAGCAAGCATTGAAATCACCTGCAGTGTCTGTTAGACCAGAGAGTTCAGATTCAGTAAGTCTAGGGAGGGGTTTGAGTATTTGAATTTCTAACAAGTTCCAGGTGAGGCAGACTCTACTCTTTGAGAAAGACTGAGTTAGGAAGTTCAATGCTTTCCAAACCAGAGTCTATTTGATTCTCCCAGGGAGCTTTCTTAAAAAATGCACATTCCTGACCCTGGACTAGGTTTACGTAATCAAAATTCCCAGGGTGTAGGACTAAATTATCTGCAATTTTTTTAAGCTTACCAGGTAACCTTATCTCCAGGGGCAAAAACTAGTGAATCTGACCATTTTATTTAGGGCTACTGAATGAGGGAGCCAAGGGCTGAACCAAGTCTTTACATTTTCTTTCTATGCATAGAAGTTCTGCCACACTCGTCTGTGGTCACCTCCTGCTTTAGCGTGCATGCTAGTCACATCACCATTTAGCATGCTTCAATTCCCTAGAAGACTGCAATCTCAGTCCTATGGAAAAGACTTTTTATTAGTTTTCTCTGTGAAGCACACAAAATATAAAAGAGACAGTATAGCACAGTGTTTAAAAGTACAGATTCCAGAGTCAGATTACCTGGGTTGAACCTGGGCTGCCACGTACCAACTGCACTAACCTTGGGCAAAATTTCTAAATGCTCTAAGTCTCAGTTTTCTCATCTGTGAAATGGGGATAATAGTATCTTACCAATAAGATTTTTATAAGGATTAAATTAATTAAAATGTGTAAAGTGCCTAGAGTAATGCCTGATATATTTTAATTGTTATAGACTCTTTTTTAAATGTATGATTAGAGGCTATTAAGTAATAGGTTTTAGCTCAAAACAAGTATGAACTTTCATATTGTATTTTCTTGAAGTATGACACGTTCTTGCAAAGAGTAGTTATTCAAATATAAATTTAAATACAGGCTGGGCAAACTCTAGATCAGGGTATTTTAGATGATGTCCATGATTGGAAGGGCAGACAACATAACAATGCAAATAACCCGGAGAAGCAGATCCCCAGGAAAATGACTGCAGTTTCTTTTTCAAATCCTTGGTTAAACTGGTGATTTCTCTCACTTGACCTGCCCTATGTCTGCCTGCTATGCGGACCATCTGATTGTCCACAAGATCCTGACAAGTCCTCTGTAAAAAAAATCAAAAGAAGAAGATGGCCCAACACATAGGCAGAAGTGGCTGCTCTCACACTGTTTAATTTTATAGCTTCATTTGCTTATGACTTCTACCTCCCTCTTAAAATGCAAACTATGCTAATAACAAGTACAAACAACACCAGTAATGACCACCTTTAAATAAAGCATTATCATTCAATAAGGCTTTATCCTTGTGGATGGATTTATAGAATTCTTTCAGAACTCAAGAGTATTGAACTTTTTGTGTCCCAGTGCGATCCAAAAAAAGGGTGAGGGAGAAGAATTGGGGTAAGGAAGAACAGTGAAAATATCAATGTAGATCTGCAGCCTAATTCCACAGATCCCTTCCCCCTACTTCCAGGTAATGTCATTGTGGTCATTGCTCAAGTACAGCTTTTTAATGCCACTTTTCGTTTTGGAAACTAAAAAAACAGGTAAATTGAAATTAGAGATAATAACTATAAAGATAATTTCTCACATAAAATATAATCATATATTCCTCTATAATACTGGCAAATATTTTACTAAATGACCACTGCTCACAAGGATATTTAAAAAATGGAATGCTGACACTCTACTGGTAGGAATCAGAATTCAAGAATAATTTAACAATATGTTAACAAAATCTTGTGAACTGGTAGTTTTAATTATAGGAGTTTACTTAAGGAGAAAGAAGAAAAGATACAATAATCACAATAATCTGTGGAACTTTCAAAAGGAGGTAACAGAACAGAGGCCATCAGAGGTGGGAAGGGGGGGGATAAACAAGAAATTGGTAAAGGGCCACAAAAAATGATTACGTTATGTAAAGATAAGTACAGCAATTATCCTGATTTGAACATCACATGTCGCACATAGGTTTTAATAGGTTCGATGCTGTACTCCACAGATACATACAATCAATTATGTTTCAATTAAAAATAAATGAATATTTAACCAAAAAAATAAAATAAAATCACACCTACTCTCACACCAAAAAAAAGCAAAGCTGCAGGAAGTTATGATAATACTTAAATAAACTTATTACTTTACCAACACTTAGAAAATAAATACGAGATAGTAATGGGCTCAAAGGAACATCTTTCCAAATTAGCATTTTTCATTACATCTTCAGCTCTGAAAGAATAAGCAGAAAGTATGTAGGCCTAAGTGGTGGGACTTCTAGAATGCTTAGTGAAAAGTTCAGCTAAACCACTGCCCAAAGAGAAAAGATAAAATTGGACAAAGTTGTCAAGAACAATCATTTAAAGACTTTTCAAACTGATCAAAGGCATACAGCAACTTGAGAAGCATTCATAAAAATTTAGTTAATCTAGGTAAGAACAGGGGAGACTGTGGCATTTTAGCCAGGGGCTGTTCCCATCTCTCCTCCTACCCCCACCTCCTTGGCACACAAATTCTACCTGGCAAGTGAGTTGGGCATGAAGATGTCAGCTCCACCACCAGCTAGAAGAAGCTGACTTGACTTGGATCAGGGGGTGGAAAACCCATGTGCAGGGGTGTCGTCAAAAACAACAGCAGATCTCTAGAGCAAACAATCAGGCAGGCGAATGTTGCAGCTGGCCCAAAGTCACAAAACTACAGACAAAAGGGCAGACCTGCCAGAAATTCAACAGGGAGGTCCGGCGCAGGAAAGAGCAAAAGAAGGTCTTAGTAAGACCCCGTTTATCCCTGGTGGCCTGGAAGACTGAGCACACACAGAAGGTTGCGCACACTCAGGAGAACTCTGAGAGGGCCCCCAAGCGCCAAAGGTCCTGGGCTCAGTGAGAGGCCTTGTGAATTCAGAGTGGGAAAAGTGGGTGAACTTGTAAACTCCCTGAACTTTGAGAACATTCCCCTGAGGCACATGTAGATCATCAGCGAAGGGTGGCAGCCTTGCTGGATCAAGCTGTTTAAGCACAACCCTATCAGACACTGGCTGCCCTCTGAGCACCGCTGAGCCTGGGGTAAGCCCTAGGAATCCAGGTTGACAATAAAAATAATAATTAGAATATAACAAACAAGCAGAGACATCACAGAATGTGGGGTAAACAGATTCCACAAAAATAAGACAAGGCAAGTTACAAAACAAACGAACAAACGGGCAAATAAGAACAGCAACCACCACCACCACCCCTGGGGGAGAAAAGGGGGGATGAGAATCCAAATTGCTCCCACATGTTTCCTAAAAGGTTCATTTTCCTCAAAAATTCATGAGACATGCTGTTGGGCTGGGTCACAGACCCTTCAAACCAGTCCTGTGCAGACTGGGTCATAGACCCCTCATATGCAGACTGGGTCACAAACCCCTCATATGCACGTCACAAGCTAGGTAGTTGGAAAAAGATTCTGGGAGCCACTGGCAAGGTTGACAAGCTTTATTCAAACATGATCTCAGCCCCCAGCCTCTGAGTGGATCAGAGCTGCTGTCCTTTATAGTTGAGTCAGATAACCAAGGAACACCTGGGTGCACATGTGCAGTAAATGTATTTACATCAGATATGCTGAGTCATGCTCTGCCAGATACCTGACCAGTCTGTCTCCATTTTCCTCACACATGCAAAGAAAAAGGAAAGTGTGGCCCAAGCGCAGGAAGAATTAGCAGTTTCTGAGGGAGACGCTCTCTTTCTGCTTTCCTGAGGGGTATTTCTTTCCCATCCACTTAGCCTTTGCCCACTATAAGGAAAGTAGAAAAGTTTAATCAGGATCTCTCGCCTCACATCTGTTACATATGAGCAAGATTCAGCACATTCACTAGAAACAAGTTATAAAAGTAGTGTAACTGCACATGTGTGCCCATTTACTGATTCAGCATGATTGTTGTAATTATGTAATGCTTGGCTTATGGCTGGTATTGTGTACTGAGTGTAAAGGTAACTGCTCAGAACTGCTGGGTGGCAGAGTTCATGTCTGAGGATAAATCATGTCTGTGAAACTCACATCTGAAGAATAAAGTATGTCTATCTTGCATAAAGCTGCCAGAATCTTCTTTTAGTTACCTGACTCATGGCCTGCATAGGAAGGGGCAGAAAGATCTGAGATCCAGCCCTAGATCCACCCTCAACAGTCTTACTACCAAACCAGCTAGTGACACTGTCCCATTGTCCCCAAACCAGATGACAGCTGAGTGACAAGGAGCTAGTAGCACAGAGAGAATCTGTACAATGGACACCTTCCCTCTGTCCACATTCCTCATTTCAGAGCCACTGCTGTCTCCAGAAAGCCAGGGTCGCCACCAACAGCATTTCCAGCAGCTCTGAGGTGGTGGGTATTGACTCAAGTGAGCAGAAGCGAGTAGCTGCTGTGACAGCAGACAGAGGGCTGGAGCCCATGGGAGGGCAGCACTGCAGTGGCCAACTTGATGAGTGCAAGGAGCACAAACAAAAGGGAAGATATATCAGAGCCTGTCAGGGATGAGGGTGCAGGAAGGCTGGAGAGGCCTTCTGAGGGCGCCACCCCTCCTGGCCACCAGTGCACCCCACTGGCATCCTGCACTTCTAGCTCCAGGCATGCAGCCTCGTGCCTCACATTCTGTGCTTTCTCCTTCTGCTGGAACCTTCTCCCTACACCTTCAAACTCCAATCACTGATATGTCCTCCATCAATCAAAACTGGCTGCCTCTCCCTTGCCATGACCTCGCTTCAGACAGCATCTCACATCCACCCCCTCCTGGGTTTAGTCAGAGCAGCCCCAATTCTTCAAAATTCATTGCACCACTAACTCACAAGCATCTTGCCTAAGCTCTTCTGGTGGCCCTAATGCATCAAGGCCCCTCTTAAACTCTGGCATGGGGATTGTAAACAGCATCCCTGAAGACCGGTCCTGAACAGTGCTCCCTTGGAAGGTGACTGTAGCCTGTACCCCAGTCACAGCTCTTCTGACCTCCCGTCCTCTCACACTGCACGGCCCCAGGCCGGCCCGCACAAGCAGAGCTCTCCTGCATGCAGAGGACTCCCGCACCTCGAGCTCTGGCACCACCCCTCCTTGGAGCTCCTGGTCCTGCACACTAGCCCCCAGTCCCAGGCGTCGCAGCTTTGCAGGGACATCCACGTGCTGCCTCTTATTCATTGTGGCTTCGTCAATGCCTATAAACCAGCAACTGGAAGGAGTTGCCAAAGGATTAAGAAAAAAATGGGGGCAGGGGTAAAGGTAAATATCCAAACTGAGAATAATTACACAATAAATAAAATTTTCAAATGAATAAAAACAGGCAGGGAATATTTTACCTTATTCATTGCACTCCTTGAGTTAGCCCACAAAATCCCACTTTCAAGGAGATAAGAGTTTGCAACTCCAAAATGCAATGCACTCGAGCTTTATTGCAACTGCTTTCCAAACATTCCACAGAACAGAATATACCAAGAAAACAGCTTTCAAATACACACTTCTTTTCTTTTCTAGAAAATACTCAAAACTCTGCCTCAGTAAAGCCTTTGCAGACACCAAGACAGGCATGTGGCAGACCCGCTCTGCAGAGTGACTCACCTTCATGTGGCTGAAGTCCACAGCTCTGCTGCCCTCAGTGGTGTTGTAGGTTTGCCCTCTACAAGGGGCCAGATGACCTGTCGAAAAGGGTTGGACAGGGGAAAGCGCTCACACTGATTCCATCTAAAAGATGAGTACAAATTGCAAGTAAAAAGGAAAAAGAATTTATCTAAGAAAGTAATAATGGATGTGCATAAAATAATGTGTTACATGACAACATTTTAAATACTATTAAAATATTGAATGTACAATAATAAAATTTTTGTTAATATTATGATATGTGCATAGAATAGAAACATATGCCTTTATTAGACTATTAATTCAACTACTAAATTAAATTATTAAATTAACTTAATATTACCTTGAACTATAAAATGTATTTGTGAGGAAAGGGGAATCAGTGTAGTCAGGCTCCCTTGCCTCATATCCAATTGGGTATGATTCAGCATAACTATTGTATACAAGTTATATAAGAGTGGTGTAACTGTGTATGTGTGCCCATATTCTCCTTGGCTCATTGCCATTGTTGTGTACTTTCAGTATAAAAGACAGCAGCTCCAAACCACTGGCCAGCAGAGCTCATGTCAGAATAAAGCATGTCTATCCTGTTATCAGCTGCCAGAATCATTTTTCAACTACCTGACTCACTACCACAGGATGGGGCAGAGGGGTCTGTGATCCAGCCCAACAGTATTGAACTGAAAATTGTCAGATGATATTTTTAAGGGGAAAATCAATTTGTATGATAAAATCTATAATATAAACACATATTGTCACGATACATACATGTAAAAAAACCAGAAATGTTAACAGATAATCTTTGCATGGTAGAATTTTGAGAAGTTTTATTTTTTGATTACCCACACTTTCTATATTTTCTAAGATAAACATGCACCTTATAAGGACCATGTAAATTCCTTTGCTGACAGAGCAAGGAAGAGTTCATATATCTACACATAACAGCTTTAATTCTATGTCTGTCCCATTTCTGCCAATAATTTCAACCAGGACTGGGGAAAAAAACAAAACACTAGCTTATTAACTATTTCCATTTCCCCTTAGCTCCGCTCAGGGGATTTTACTTTTCTGTGTTGGCATTAATATTGGTTTCTTCTGCATCTCTTACTGCATGGAAGTCTAATCCTGATCCTTAGGTTTGGCATCAGGACAATTTCAGGAGGACCCTGGAGCACTTTTTGCAGCAGGCTTTCAGTCAACTAATGCTGAAAGACATTTAAGCAAAGTATTCATAATTTCTCAGTTCTCCTTCATTGAAAAACAAAAAATGTTGTGGCCAAATACGTACACTGGGCATTGGAGAGTCTGTGAAACTCTCCTCAAATAATGTGATCTTGACCTTTTAGCCTAGATAGGTTGCAAGTCCCTAGAGGAATAATTTAGGAAGCAGAGTTGGTCATCAGGGAGGGGTGTAGGTGTTTAAAAGTCTACAAACATCAACTCTGTGGTGCAATCAAGTGATCAATGATTCCTTCTCCCAGAGGAATTCCTCATTCCATGGTAATAGAGACTTACAAATTGTGGAGCATCCAGATAACCAAGAGGGGGAACAGTCAAGTATTAATTACCTACTTATCAAAACTCAGCTCACAGTTAGGCCCAATTATTATTACTTTTTTAATCTAAAACTTGGTGTGGATTTGAGCAGCCAATCAGGTATATCACCTAGAGATTTTTCTCAAATGTTCTGTGTCAAACATCGAGGATTTGCTGATGTAGGATACTCTGCAGTTCCAATCCTGCTACATGATTTTGGAATAAATGGTATTTACATGGTTAGAGTGCTGTAATTTTGTTCTATTTTTGCAATCTGTAGATGAAACATGAAAGCATTGATTATATTACAGCACATAATGTAAAAGACTATAGCTCTGAGATTGTAGAATTAATTACACAGAAAGAGTTAGAAGATGGAGAAGAGAAAAAAATTCCTTTATTCCTTTATCCATCTCTCTTTATATATATATATATATATATATATATATATATATATATATATATATATATATATATATATATATATATGACTTATTATATATATATATCAGATATATGTATATAAAACTTTATTTTTAATAAATAAGTTCAGGACTTTAGTATGAGATATCAATTCATATTAGGTAGTATTGGATTATATATATATAAATTTATGTGTACATTATAAATTTATGTCTCAAACTAAAGTACTAAATTTTATGATTAAAATGAACTACCAAACTTAATCATCACAAATAATTCTCTAAATGATAAATTCAAAAGAAAGCCACACCTACTTAAAAATTATCTCTAATTGTCCATCTATTATGCGAGATTCTTATATCTCGAAGCTGTTTCTCAAACTAGAGAATAAATATACCTTCATTTAAAAAACAATACTCCTAGGAACACTGGGATAATGATCCATTAGTTATTAACAGCTTATAATATAATTAACTCATAAGAACTACCACCATAAAAAGCAGAGGACATTTACAGAGAATAAGATACAGAGTGAATATGTTCTGTTGAAACGAATACAGAGTGCTGTCCCAGGAGGTTAGGCATATGTGGTAGATTTCAAGGTAATTAGTGTTGGACATGACAATCTCAGTGATACTAAGATGCTCATAAAGACCAGATGAAACAATTTTTTAAATTACATATGCTATAACTTCAAATATATACTTGAAATATCTATATGGAAAACAATAAAATTATAAACTATTAACAAAGTTTAGTTTTTGAAAATGGCTACTGCCATCATTTTTTCTTCACAATTTTACTTATAAGATTTGCTTAAATAAGTATTGTAACTTTAATAATTTTCAAAGGATTGTGGCAAATAGATAATATACAATGTGCTATTGAGACTAAAAGGAAAAATGGACATCAGGATCATTGTAAACAAGAGCTACGGTCAACAGAAACACTGTAGGTGCAGGTCCCAAGGGTTGTTATTCTCTGATACATTTCAGGGTTTCACAGTCAGAGGACAAAGATGGCCTGCTCTCTCATTCTTTCTTTTGTTCATTCACCTAATACATGGACAAATTGTCCATACCCTGCTCTTGCTTTCTTGGTCACTGCCCCTCTCAGTGCCATGCCTTCCAAAAGAGCTGTGGTCATTGTTGACAAAATTATATCTACCATGCTAACACTAAAAACACAAAGTTGACTAAGATATACCCTTCCAGACTATCCCACAAGATGCAATACAGTGCAGCATGTTCAATGGTGGTGACCTTCGTTGAGCTCTGAGGTCTCAGAGAAGGTAGGCATGTTCTGTGATTCTAATCAGAGTGACCCGGACTACCCCATTGTACAAGCAGCAGAATCCCTCCAGCAGAGTAAGAGCAAACAAGACAGTAACCCATTTGTGGGTTAGAACTGCTGGTTATATCAGTTCAGGTTTGACCACTTGGCCCCTTCTTGCTAATACTGTTGACAGAACTCCAGAACAAATAAGGACCTCTCCACCCTTTATTTATGCTCTGTTTTACTCATTTTCTGAATACTCTTTTGACCTAAAATGCGGCCTTAAGCACTCAAAAATGCCTCAGAATGTGTGTCAAAATGTGAGTGACTTCTACTTACCATTCTACTTCGTCCTGATTAGGAAGTTATATCCAAAAAGTGTACTCACATTTACAAGCAACATTACTTAATGGACTCTTCACAGACAACCATGAAATTACTCTTTTTCTCCTGTGATGGAATCTCTGGGGCCCAGATTGTCTCTCTCTTTAATAAACAATGACCCAAAGCACATGCTGTGAAGAGGTTCTTGAAAGGAAAAACAATCTGCAAGGAGCTATATCTCTACGGAGGCTCAGTGCTAAAGAGCAGCATGCTACAGACAACAGATACTCAATTGGTACAAAGGCGGCTCACACAAGGGACTGTGAATGCTATGTTAGCTATGTGAATGGCTTTCATAAACTATCAGTGAGCAGGAATTGTTAACCAAAAAATATTCAATTACATGGATGGTAATTGTAAAGGGTGGAAAAAACTAAGGATTTGTTATTTCATTTAAAAGTTTCAAGCTCTTTGTTGTTCCTGAGAGCAGTTTCTGTCAATTCTCCCAACACAAACCTGGTTTCCAATTTGCTCTTTCATGGAATCTTCTAGTATTACTTTAACTTTGGGAACTTCTTGGCAACTATTTTTTCAAACCTACCCAAGTAAATGCATAATCTACTTTTTATTTTTAATGTGCGTGTGTGCATGCATGTATAAGAATACTTTTTAAAAGATGTGATTGGCTGCAGTGGAAAGGTGGGGCTTTGCAAAGGAACTAAATTGAAGTCCATGTTAATAGTGACTTTTTAAGGATACAATTGTAAACACTATCCTAGTCATCAACAAAAGGAATTTGCAGTGTATCTCTTCTAATCTTGAAGGACTAGACTCAGACTCAGGATTTTCTTACAGTGACACATTACCAAATAAAGACAATAGTCTAAGCTCTGACTGCCTCCTCTGTAATACACCCTCTTTCCCACCACATTGTGGCTATCCTATGCTCTTTTCTTCCTAAAGGGTTATAGTTTTGAGTAATATAATTCTTCAGAATGTGTTGCTTGGATCTTTTATATTTTGTGAGCATTGTGCCTGGCCATAAATCTGTACTATTTGAGTGTAAAGTTTTTGAGCTTCTATAATAGGCTTTTCACTTTCAGTCCACAGGCTACTATGACTGTGCTGGAATACAACAAGAAGCTTCTGAAAGGAACCAAAATGGGTGTGATGGTGTTCAATTAAATTACCTCTATTTTTTTCTAGAATACCTTGGAACGCCAAGGAAGCCACAGTCAAATGAGCTTAATCTCTCAGAACACATACCGAGGAATTCAATATGTCAACTCTTAGGTAGAGAGTTTCTACAATCTAAAGAATGGAACAAAAGGATCCAAATGCAGAAGTTATAAAACGTGCAGATTAAGTGTTTGTATTTCTTTATCAGACTGAGACTTTCTCTTCACTTATCAAATAATTAATTATTTTTTAAAATTATCATCTTTAGTGACTATTTTTTCATAGTCTAGGGAAAAAATTAAAGCAGAAGCTTTCAAGACTAGAAAATTAAATATCCAATGCATGTCTCTTCCTAATTCTCAAGCTACTTCTCTGAGTCTCTTTTTAATCTTCTTTAAAATTAGAGTCTCATATAGATAACATCTATCATTGATTTTGAACCAAAGGTTATGTGAATAGGTAACTCTAATGTTGTAGCCATCTATCTCTCTATGTTTCTATGTATCCATCTATGTCTATTATCTCTATCATCTATCTATGCCTATCTACTTCTATCATCTTCCTATATCTACCTATGATCTCTTTCTATATATCATCTATCTATTATCTGCTTTCTATTATCCATCTATATGTATTATCTATATGTCACCTATCTATTTATCTATCTCTCCAGATTTTTAGCTATCATATCTTACTTGATCTATCATATCCTATTTTTCACACATACATACAGATCCCCAACATATGAATTTAAATCTCCAAAATCAATTTCTTAAAACATATTGCTCTTTCATTTTCTAGAACGGTAGAGTTTCATATAATTTTCTTCCTTATCAATATTGATATTGGTAGAATCCATTGACTGACATGAATTTTCAGGTAGAGGAAATGCGCAGCTATCTCTGTGGAAAGAGAATGCATTTTCTGATTTTGCTTTCTTGAAAATCACCCAACTCAGAACCAAGTATATTACCATGGGGAAAGGTGATTTGGGAGAGAATGTATGGGATTGTGGTTTTATCATCCCTGTAATTTCACTTCACACTGTCTAGATGTTCATCATCTTTCACTCTACTTTTAAAAATCCAGATTTCATGTCCTTATTATTTAGTAATTATGTAATCTTTAGGGAAGTGTCATGTTTATGGAGTATGGCAGCTGCTTCTGACAGCCCTAGAGAAGTTGAGAAATAAGAAAGACTGGTACGGGTTAGTCCACTTCTGACTAATGACATGCTGCAGAAGGTTGGAGTCTCTGTAGTGACTTTAAATGAGATCCTTATTGCTTTGATTGTGGATCAAACTGCACAGAGAATCAAGATGAGGATATTTTTCATGAAGGTGGCCGAGATGCAAAAGAGGTTAGATGTGTGCCCTTAGCAGTTCTCACAGGTCAAAGTCAGGGTGCGAGGAGAAGAACATGAAGTTTAGGATGGAGAAATTTTGGCAAATCAACCCACAAATTCCCCTGAGCTCTCCTGGTTGGCAGAGGCAGCCCTTCCCTCATGACAGAGGAGAAGGACTCCCTTTGCTCGGAGACCGTGTGTTGACCCCACCTGCAGCAGGTGCTTCACAATCAGGTTTTTGTTCTCCTCAAGTCTCATCCTCCACCCAGCTCCTCAACTCCAGGACAGAACCCAGAGTCTGGGAAGTGCACGCCCTATTCCAGGAATTACCAGCATCGAAGCCAAACGTATTAAGATACATGATAAATATGGATTGTCATAGACTGGAAGGAAATATTCAGGAGTGAACAGAGTATAAAAGTGAGCAGAAGAGAATTATCAACATGGGGCAACTCACCCATGACTTGGGACTTAATGCTTTGTCAGGAATCCCTGGACTTGGTGCTAAATATTTGAGGAAGGTCCTTGAAGTATGGATTTTGTGAAGGCCTTTGGTAAACAAAGTGAATCTGCCAGAATTTTCTTACTATAATGTTGAAGGAGGAAGCAGAAGGCTAGGAGAGTTAGCATGAGTTTACAGTGTATGGCCAGAGGACACCCCACTAAGTGAGTGAGAAAGCACTGGTAAGGGCATGCTCCCGCATCATTTAAAAAATTTACTGACTGTCCTCTACCAGCCAGAATTGACAGAACTATGGCTGTGGGACTGGGATCTCTACTACCACTGGGGATCATGGCATTACAGAAAGCAGAATCTTCTACTATCAGAGGCAAAGCTGATATAATGACTGCAATGGCAGCAAGACTGGTGTGGAAATCTGAGTGTCTATTTGTGGCAATGAATCACAGACCATAATTTTCCTAGGAGTCAGATGAACAGCTAGCTGACTAAGGGGTTTAATGGTTTTTATCATTACAAGAACTAGAAATTTACTACTCAGAATCCACTGCCATAAAAGTTTCTCCTTAAAATAAAGACCGTGCAAATCCACTGTAAGTATATGCCACAAATATTCTGATCCTTCTCCAAAGAGACCTGAAGCTGTTCTCCAGGGTATCCATGCAAGGGGCAAAGTGAACTCTCCAGATTTCTCAAGGGCTGGTACAAATATAGTCTGAGAACCAAAACACCACCATCAACCACAGGTTAGACTGGGACCTCAGAGAAGCCAAGTAAAGAAATGGAGATTTGGCCAAAATCAGTATCACAGTGGATCCAAGTGGCTTACAGTAGTTACGGTCCAGGTACCAGTGTGTGGGAGTGTAAGCAATCCCTCTCCCAGTCACACCTACTGATCCATTTTTGGAATTTGGTCTTCCTATTGCCACAGTTTAGAAAGCTTCTGATTAGCATTCTAACTCCCAGGAGAAGGAAAGGCACCACACCCCAGGGTACCATTTGAATTCCACTAAGCTGAAAACTGCAGCAACCTCCTGGCCAATTTTAGCTCCTCATGACATATGATCAATGGGCGAAGACAGAGTTGCTGCACTGGCTGGGACACTGATCCTAATTAGCAGGAAGAGGCAGGTTGCCACAGCACAGTGGAGGCAGGCAGGGAGGAGGAAGGCTGGACCCCATGGTGAGCCTCTTCATACTTCGATGACCCCAATGACTGGGGAGTGGTGGGGAATACAACAGCAGCTACACAACAAAGGGAGATGACCTAAGGATTTAGACCTTCAAGGATCAAGGTCTGGGTCATCCCATCAGGCAACGAACCCCGACAGTTCGAACTGAGGGTAAAGAAAACCTAAAGTGAGTAATAAAGGAGAGAGAAGGCAAATGCCACTTATGGTCTCAGGCCAACCTCAGAAGTGGGGACTATAGCTGGATCTTTAGCCAAGGATTTACAGATATGACAACTAGCCATGAGATTCAGGGTGGGAAGAGTCCAGTGCTTGACTGGACTTGCGCCCCCCCATCCCCAAGCCCCACACACTCAGGGAAGAGGTAAAGGTGCTCTCCTTCCCACAGGGAATAAAAAGAATGCAGCCCCATATCATCACAGTATGCAAACAAGAAAGAGAGCCCAGGAATACTTAAGAGTGGTGCAGGTGTGGACTACATGGGGCACGCACACTGTGTGACTTCTCAAAAAACCTGTCTTTACCTCCTCTCCCAAAACCCCTCCCCAAACACACTATGACCATGAACACCAGTGTCCTTCCTGAGCTTTGACACACACTGAACCCTTTCTGCACCAAGCTGCCCTTCACTTCTGGTCTTGATGGCACATGAGCATGACTCTTGGCTCCCTCAGTGTCTGCCATGGACTATATGACACAATTTGGAAATCAGGGTAATCAGCTCCCATGGGTGAAACTCAATCAATGCAAGGTGGAGAGAAAAATCCCCTCTAGGGACCACTCTAAGATATGGGTTCTCCTTGCATATCTTTCTAAACATGTCCTACCTACATGTTCAGCACACAAGGCCAATCAGCCTTCTGCTGTCTCTATTTGCAGCAAGGCACCTGTCAGTGGCTAGTGCAGTAATGCCATTCATCTCTCTGCATGCCTTCCCATCCTCATGCCCTCACTTCCCTCATTCGGTGGTCTAGCCTTGGACCCCCCAAATACACTGTCAGCCTGTCAATCTCTACCTCAGGTTCTGCTTTCTATGGATCCTAAGACAGATGACTTAAAATCACTGCCTAACATAAAAATATGATAAAACAACTTGTAAAACTGTGACTAGTGTCAGTCAAAAATAGGGAGGCAGGAGGAGAAGGGCCTACAGTGTCCAGAAAAGGAATGTTCCTTGAAATTGAGACTGGGAGCACTGGAAACAACTTTGGAAGTCGCCAAGGTCCACTTCTGTAGTTTAGACACAAGAAAGTTGAAGCTCAGGGCAATGCTTTGACTCTCCCAGGGTCATATAACCACACAGTAGCAAAATGGAGACCAGAACCCATGACTGGGGAGTCTTAACTAGAATGCTCCCCACTGTATCATTTTGTGTACAGCAGGAATGGTTAAATTCCCCCACTATACCCAAGAGGGTAGTTTCCAGAAACTGGTTATTTGAACCTCAGCATTGTCTGAGATATAGATGTCTTATCAGCTATTACATTCATGGAAATGCCTTAGACAACGCTAGGATTTCTGCATGGATCCAGGCATGAGCAATGACAACCTTGTAGCTATCATTAGTTTCATTGTTTCCAACTTCATTCCCACACTTGCAAACTCATGTGTCTCACAGAGCACATTCACAAAGGGATTCCAACTTCTGATGTGTAAACAAATTGATACTTTTGGTTCAGAAGCCAGTTCAGCATCCGTTCATCCCCTGGAGCCTGACCACGTCTGGGTAAGTGGTCAAAACTGAATTTCTGGAGCTGCACGTTTGAGTATTCCAGATCCTAGACCATATTGAGTACTCCTAAAGCCAAGCTTAATTTCTATGTGGTCCAATAGCCTATCTGCTCAAGATTACTGTGGGGAAATTACTGTTTCAAAGCACCCATCAGTACTTTAGTAGGCCAAAAATGAATGAAACATTCACAAATGCTTAACGTTCTTCCAGGGAGTTATGTCCACAGAGAGGGAACCCAAATTAGAATGATGTTCCATAACCTCACATAACATCTACAGAGCTCGGTTCCCCCATTGCTGAAATGAAGACTTGGAATAGATGGTCTCTGAGGACTACTTACATTCTAACACTTAAGATTCCCTATGATTTTCTTCTTAATGTATTTTTCCCTTTCTTCTTTCATTAAGTTCAGTCTCCCAAACTCTTTATTACTTCTGTTTATAGATCTATTTTTAAAATCACAGTACCTTGTTCTTCTCTCAAGAAATATTGGAAAATTTAATTAACTTTCATGAAATATTTTGGTCAATGGTGCAGTAGGTGATGAAGCTATTTCCACCACCATCACATGACAGCTGCATTTTATTATAGCATGTGCAGATCCGGCACACAACCTCCCCACCATTTATAGGAGTTATAAAGCTTCTTAACATTTGTAGGGATCTCAGAGTTTACTCTTTGCTCTCAGCTGTTACATAATGTATGAGAACATTATATTAATAGGAGCAATTTGGTAAGTCTAACAAAAACAAAAGAAAATGTACTCATTCATAAGAATACTTGCAATTCAGCTATATATTTCATGAATGTTGAAGTACTTCTGTGTATTTGGGTTTATACAAAATAGACTGATTGCACTGTTAATGCACTCTTAAATGTTTATGTATGTATTGTTCTTAGAAAAGAGGAAAAGAATACACAGGAGAATGTGATTAAAGAATAAGAGAAAAGCAGAAAGAGCAACGGTGAGAGAATTAAACACAACGATTCACCTGACTGTATTTGATTCCATTTTCTAGGCAATAAAAAGAAAGGAAATACCGACTACATAGGCAATAAAGACATTAAAATAATAAAATTCTATTACATTTGGACTCCAGTGGAAATATAGAGCTGGCACAAGGATCTTGTAATACTTGTTCAAAGCAGATATCTGAAAGGGTTGTCCACAAGGAAACTTGGCAAAGGGAAGTCTGGAATTTCCCATCTTTCTCTGTGCCTTTTAAAATCCTGCTGCCTTCTAGTTAACAAAATTTACCTGCTCTGGTGTTCCATCCTCCAATAGAACCCATATTCCATTAGGGAATTAATTCTGCCTTCTGGGTTTAATTAAAGTAGAGTCCTATGCATTTATTATGTTTAAATGAAATGTGGTCCAGACAACGGAATCTGGATGACGGTAAAAGCTTATTTTGGAAAAGAGTGAGGACTCTGTGCTGTTGGCTCATTATCCTGCATAGCAGGGAAAGAACAGGGTCCAGCAACTCGGGCTCCTAGTTCTGAAATGGTGCCGATCTCTGATTTAGACTGATCTTCAGATTTTCCATGTTTCCACTTCAAAAGGTGTATTATGGCAGCTTGCTACTGGCAAATCAGTTCTCAGACAGATCAACTCAAGGTTTTTCAAACTTGATCTTGGAGTTCTCAGCACTAGCCTTTAGATGAGAGATATGTTACTCTCCATTTCTTGGTTGATAATCACAGTCTTGGTTACTCTGACCATCTGTTGATTTTAGAGAACAGAACTAACCAAGGGATTAGAGGCAGAGGGAGGCCGACCAAATTTTAATTTATGGAAAACAAACAAATATTGGGGCTGAAAAGCAAGGAGAAAGGTGGGTTCTTGAAGATGTGAACTTATGATCAGAGGAAATATTCAGTGACCCAGAAACATTATAAAAGAGGCCCATTTCAAGTTGAGTTTCCTGACAGAAGTCAGAGAGCATTCCTTTCCCTCTCTCCATATGTGCAGGCTTGTCTCATGCACTATGAACAAAGACAGGACCCCCTTCCTTCTCCTCCTTCCCTCCCTGTTGTCACCCAAAGATGGGGATCACCCAGTGACATCACTGTCTTCTACAGTCCAAGAAATGAAAGAGAGTGGAGGGAAACAACCTAACTACTTCCTCTACCCTAAATTCCTGCATATGCCAAAAATTCTCTCATTTTCTTCCTACCCCTCTGAAGATTCCACAGTAGCATATTTTAAATGCACAGGTCTCCAAGTTCTGTCCTTTGTCTTCATCTTTTCCCATTCTCTACTCTTCCTGCACAGTCATACCAGTGCCATGTTTAAAGTGGAATATGGGTTCCCAAGGGGATATCTCTTATTCCAAAAGGAAAACTCAGACTCAACATCTCCCAATCTGTCTAGTTACTTTCCTCTGAAGCTTATCTTTTTGAAGGTTAAAAGCATTTCCCAAGCTAGAAAATACTGACTCATCTCTTTTTCCTCACCACCCACCACCCACATTCAATCTGTCAACAATTTCTATGATTCTGTAGCTACACTTTCTCAATTCTTTCTTTCTTTTCATTCCCTCAGGTAATGTCCTAGTTCAGGCACTTCTCATCTCTGCCCTGGACCATCTGATTAGTATTCTACCACCTGGCTACCCGGAGTACCTCAGCATCACCTGAAGCCCCTTTAGAAATGCAGAGCTCCAGGCCCTTCCCAGGCCCACTGAATCAGAATCGGCTCCTCTGCACACACGTATTTGGGACACAGCCTCTCTGATCTTGTTGTTGCCTGCATTGCCCTTCTTCAATCTTCCCTCCATCCTGCTGCCACTTATGCTTTTAAAAACACATAACTTCCATGCTCCAAATTCTTCAAAACGTTATGTCTAGCATAAAAATGGCTGCATACGGCATGGTAGTTTAAAAAGTGGAGACTTGGAGGTTCTTATCCCCGCTGCTCCATTTTCTAGCTAAGTGCAAATGACCAAGGTGTTTAGCTTGCTATGTGCCTCAGTTTCCTTAGCTGTAAAATGGAGGTAACAACTGCACTTACTTTAGAGGGTGCTGTGAGGATTGAATAGTGGGCAACGTGACATAGAACAGTGTTTGTGCCATATTAGGTACTAGAAAGTAACAGATACCATTACTGCTGTGACTGGCATTATTATGTTCACCTAAGTATGATACCAACATCATCGGGAGAACAGAAAGGAAACACAAATTTTATTTTCAGCAAAACCAGGAGACAGATATAATTCAAAGATTCATGGAAGGCCTAACAAAAGCCTCTGAGTTTAGGCATAAGCTGTGCCATGTTAACTGAAGGAAAGGCACACAGGGAGTCTTAAGAATTTCCAGTGGTGGCAATTCTTAGATAATGAGTTGTCCTGGCTGAGGTCAAAGTTGTAATTTTATTGCAACAAAAAATATGGGATCAGGGAAAAGAGGGCTAGACAGAATTCTCGCAGATTCATTTTGGTTCAGAGAAGGAGAAAAAGAGGCTATTGGAGAATTATCAGAGGGGAGCCTGTTTGAAGGAATTCTTCCCTTTCTTCCTCCAGTGAAAAAGTGGACTTTTGGGCTGTGCAGCCTAGAAGCCACCCTGATCATGCCCTGTGGGAATTTCTGTGAAATACAGGAAAATACTAAAAACAGAAAACAACATACATGCATGCATACATATATGCATGCACACTTACTGTATATATATAAATAATTAAATAAAAAATTTTTAAGTACAAAAAGAAGAAAACCTTGACAACAGATGAGGAATACTCTTTAGGAAAATTTCATAAAGCAATTAAAAATCAGGAGTATGTTGTTCCCCTGATATGCTCTATATTTGGTTCTGTGCTATTGTTTAATCTTCGGTCTCCTTTTAAAAAGACTCCCACCCACCTAACAGGTTGATAGAACCTACCCATCCCCTGAGGCCACATCTTCTTCCTTGACTCTCCCATTAAAGAAGCTGCCCCCTCTGTCACCTGCCTCAAGTCTGCTGTATTTCTCTTGCTGGATTCACTATACTGTGTCCTGTATTATAATCCTATCGTTCCATTTACATTACTAAAGCAAAAACATTTTATTAGGACAATGTTGATGACAAAGTAATGAAAAATACCTAAACAATAAAAAACTAAATCTATATAAGGAGGTAATAAATTTACAATAACATTTTCATGGTTATAATACTAATGGTATGGAGCAGAGTGGAGCAATTGAGAATCCTTATAGCATAGCACCCCAATCCCACTGATTTTGTAACTATCTTTTATTGCTGTAGCACTTTGGACTGTATGAAGCAGAAAGTAGGTCAAATAGCACACACTGAGCAAGTGGCTCCATTGAAACCCGGCCCCTGCTCCTCCATGTTGCTCCTTAATGCACTTTCCTACTATTAGACCCCTGTGCAATACATGCATGGAGTTTCACCATCTCAGGGAGGTCGTGTGAGCTAGAAAAATTAGGGGTCTCAGAAATAGGGCACGATTGTCTCTGCAAGTATCAGACCCTCTCCTCCTCAGTGCCTGGCACAATGGAGGTGAATCAGTAGAAAGTCCGGCTGCCTGCATGCACACATTTATGCAGTGCCTTCCCAGAGACTGAGATAGCAAGCCGTGGCCTCCTTTCCACCAATGGCAGATGGCCACCGGCTGTGTGTACTTTGGAAGAAAGGAAGTCGTGCACAGTTATTTAGGTTCCTCTATTTGGTATGTATAGCTGGTCCATAGGTCAGGGGTGTCGTCCAGATCTCCTACACCCTTCCTTCTCGTGATCTTTCTCTTTTCTCCCCTCACTGTTGTGTAGAGGGTACCGAGCGTGTTTCGCCATAGGCTGTGTTGGGTGTATGATGTCAGTGTCTTGTGTAATAGTGTCTCGATGGAATTGGACACGGGAACCCCCTTTCTTCATAACTGTGTTTTCTGCCCTTCCTTCTTTATTCTGTTAACGTGGTTTTGCACTTTCACTCACACAAGTAGACTCCCGGGCTACCTCTTGCAAAAGAGGCAAGGTGAAAGGGACCAGTGGAAAGAGGGAGTGAACTACACAGTAAAAACTGCCTGGAGCCATGATGTGTGAAGTCCTACCTTTCCTTCGACCCTGTTGATGATGACAGATTAGCACCATTTAGTACAACTGCACCACCACATCCTTCTTTCTCGATGCTGCCTGTCCCCAGACACCATGCTTGAGCCTCAAGCACTCTTTGGTCAATCAGGCTCTGAGTCCCACTTTCTCTTCACGACGCACACATGTTCTCATGATTATCCCTGAACTTCCCCGTGAGTGTCCTCACACGAGCTGCTGTGTGAGCCCATGTCTTCACTGGCTTCTCTTCTCTTTAACAAACCCGGAGGTGTCCCCTGGGGGCCAGCGAGTTCTGAGATGTTCTCTTTGCTCCTGCCATGCACAAATGCAAACTGTCTAGGTAAATATCAGGAAGGGGATTTTGAGTGAAGCACAGCCATGGAAGCTTGTTGAAGCATTAGGTCATCTGAAAGTGATTAAAAGAAAAGGCGGCCTCCCCTCCTGATGGTTGGAGACTTTACACAGCACACCCATGGACACCGCATGAGAGTGGCCATTGCAGGAAATGTCCCAGCTCTTCGGATTGTCATTACTGGTCTCTTTTCCAGGAGCGAACATTTCGAAGTACGCCTCCTGGTCTGGGAAGGAATGTGAACGCCCTCTTTGATTTCTACCTAGGAGTCACTACTTTTTCTGTCCCAAGTATGTGTCTTCCATTGCCATTCGCAAACCAAAAGCAATCCCTGTAGCCTAAACATAAGGAATCAACCACCTGTGAGAAACATCCTGGTTCATTGAGATATGAAAGAGTTTCCCTTTATCTCAGCGAAACAAGGTGAGATCTCCAAGTCACCCTCAGACGGGCTGCAGAATAATGGTGACCAAGATGAGAGAAAGAGCAGTAAGGGCATGTGACACAGAGTGCTATGGACATCTTGAACTGAAAATTTTGACATGCAGGCATAGAAGACGCGAGACTCATCGAACAATACACCTAGGGAGATCAGGTGACACCGTCTCACTGACACAGACACTGAGAGAGAGAGAGAGATAGAGAGAGAGAGAGAAGCAGAGACTGAGGATATGAATGGACGAGTACGGGGACATCCTCACGTGCACGGTGCACTGTAAAAGAGTAACAAGAAACACCTCATCGAAGAGGACACGAGGAAAGGAATTGTTACAGAGGGAGTGAGCCAGAAAACTCACAAATTGATCAGGTCATTACCCCTGGATTGTGACGGGCTAGGGCCCATTGGAACTGGCATTGAAGAGAGGACAGCAGGGGCAAATCAAACCCATGGAACCTCACTTGGGATAACCCCCCTATCATTTGGCCCTGGAAAAATCCCTAGTGAGAATGGGTTCCCCCATATGTAGATCTGTGCTCTGAGAAGACACTCAGTTTAGTTGTGTTCTCTGAGATGGCACCCGATAGTGAACGTTGGCACAAGAGTCTGTAGACGGCTCCGTCAGACTTCAGGGTCCGGTGCTCGTCATTGCCCTGCAACTTCATGCTTCATTTTAGGGCAGGGCAGAGTTTAACGGTGCCATCGTTAGTCCCTGACGGTAGATGACCTTGACTTCCAGACACAGCCCAGGCTTTCCCCTGCTCTTCAGAGCCTGAGTGGCTCCATCCTGAAAGCCTGGATTTGACACAAAGAAGCCTAGGACACAAGGAAATGGACTTGTCACAGGAGCTCGGTGTTGGGTACCAGGTAGCGATCCCATCAAAACTATCCCGGAAAAATCGTTGCATGTCCCATCAGGATAAATCCTGTGTGCTGACGCCTCAGAGGTGGCATAGTCCCTGAAGTTAGGATCAACGGGCTATGAAAGCCTGTCTCAGTCCTGGGTGTGGAGAGTCTGTGGGGACAGCAGGCAGAACAGGTCAACACTTCCTCTCTCCAGATTCCCTTGCCTGTCAGTCCATGTTTGCAAGACAGCGGCCATTGGTGTGCAGTCCGATACTGAGAAACAGCAAGTGAGTTTGAGGGCCAGAAGGAGGGGTGGGCAAGGGGATTCATAAACCCACTTGCTCAAGCTACTGGGGCAACCAGCATGCCTCTGCCGCAATCACATGTGAGGAGGAGTCCTTAGAGCTTAATGAGAAAGTCGGCATGACATGTCTCATGATGGTCAGAACTATCATATACGGAGAGTGGGAGGAAGACCTGAGGCACACATTGAGATTCGCCAAACCCAGCTGTGGCATGATACACCCTTTACGGTGAGTGCCAGTTTTAAGTATTCCCAGGGAGCAGCAGCCCAATCGCGAAGGAGACATACTCAGGAAGTGCTTGCCACGAAGCACGTGAGATTTGACCTTTGCTGTGCCTGCCCTGTTGTCTGTCACTTCCATTGTCCTGAAGCCCATAACCTGGGAGGGCCTGAGAGCACAGAAGGGCTTGGGAATTTGGATACTGTGTGTGGGTGGCCAGTATACCCAGCGGAAGACAGAGCCTCAGTGGACTACCTCGTAAGCAGAAAGTACTCATAGCGGGCAATGGTTTTTCCGAGTCGGGCGGCCTGGGTCCAAGGCCTAAGCCTTCTTATCGGAAACACACGTGGGACAACAGTAATTGCCACCTCTGCCATCGATGGGGGAAGACACGCACTTGGAGGTGTAACTTGTACATGGCTATTTGCAGATCACCTCTTCTGATCTTGGCCTCTCACCATTCGCCTGCAGTGGACACCAGCCCCGAGTAACACAGGAATCCACAGGGGCCCACGCAGTCAAGAGGGGTGGTGTTTCTTTCTGGCACTGCCCTATTTTCCCTAATCTCTATAGTCAGAATCCCAACATCACTTACACCATGCCCAACACCCTCCTGCTCTCCATGTAGATGCCTCTCACCTGCATATCCAGCCCTGTCTGAGCACCTTGCTCCTGAGGGCTTGGTTCGTAGTCCCGAAGGGAGTCTGTGTGTATGTGCCTTCTAATCCATGTGGATCAGCTAATGATCTGAAAGATCCCGAGTGAAGCTCAAGCACGCATACCGCACACTGAACGAGGTGTGACCAGCCACTTACACCCCTGCTCACCACACTTGTTCTGTGATGCCTTGGCCTCTCTACCTTGAAGGTCTCTGGTTTAGCAGCCTGTCTTGTTCTCTCCCCATACTCCATGCCTCCGGCCCTGTTGGCTCTAATTCTGGCTTCGACTGTGCTCAGCTGGGGCTGTGCCCACCTCCCCCACTCTCCCAGGTCACTCTCCAGACGCGCTTTTACACAGGGATTCCCAGGCAACCAATTCAACAGCCCACTCCAGTTTCATTTATTTAGTGGATCCGATCGCTTACCCAAACAAGCACACAGAAGACTCCTGCAGTCTTTTAGTGTTTTATATGTCCCTGGGGGCCGTTCCAGACCAACGGCATCTTCTCCATGTACGGATTCTCTGGGAAGCCATTCCTTGTTTATCTCTCGGGCTGAGAAAAGTCCACGGCAGCCAAACGTTCTTCCTTACTCCTCTATTTCTATAGAGCTGGGGTTCGTTAACACGCACACACATACACACAGGAAGACATGAAAGTGTGTGTCTCTGACCAGTACTGCACGTACTGTCAGTTCTCAGGCCCCCTTCCGGGACACACCGTCCCTTGCCATGTGAGGATTCCTCCCAAAGTCCCTCCCTTAAAAGCCAGTGGGATCCTTAGTGGCCCTGAACCCTTGCCATGTACAGAGACTGCATGGCTTTTGCAATCTAGGCATTGAAATGGAAACTCAGAGTTCAAATTATCACCACAGTGAAAGGATGCCCAGGAAAGAGCAATTGTACCTGAACCTGTGCACATCTGAGTGGAAAGCCAGAGAGTGACCTAGGTGGGTCCCAACTCAGTGGACCTCAGCAGACCTGAGTTTGGGTGGGGGTTAAAGGGAGCCCTGCAATGAAAATTAAAAGGAACATCGTTACTGTCTGAGCCTGCCTTATTCTCCAGGGACGATGGACGTGGAAGGAGGCCTGGCTTGGTTAAGTTCACCGGCTCCTAAACTGCTGCCATTACGTTTCCCCTGAGCTCCTACATCTCCCAATCCCTGGATGACCACGTTGTGGTCACAGAGGTCATCCCTGAGAATCAGGTTCTCCATCTGCATCCCAGGTACCCCACATGCACACACGTACCCCCACATTCAGGCTGCATACTTGGCCTCTTCCACGTTTCCACTCAAGTTGTCTTCCTCCCTCGGGTAGTACTTCAGTGGATTAAGCCACAGGTCCTCGATGATAATCTGGTGGGGAAACCAGGAAAACACACATCACCCTTCATACCCCATTCCCCAAACACAGGGGTCCCCGCTCCTTACCCGCACATCACATCATTTCTGATGATGCCAAGGGGGGCTCTCACCTCAACAATAGTGTCTGGCCCTGGGTGGTTGTGGTCACACAACCAGTTCAAGGAGCTCAGGCTGACGGTGTCCCCATGGGGCACTGGGTTTCACCTTCATCATCCCAGAACCACTGGATTTTACTACAAAAAGATGCACTTTGCCCTGCTCGAAGAGGAAAATGTAGGGACAAACGAGGTTTGGCCTTGCCTCCAACCATGACACCTGCCCCCCAAATCCACAGAGACACTTCTGACCAGTGAGGCTCAGGTGATACTCCTTCATGATCACTGCATTGCGGAAGTATGGGTTCTTTCGAAACCAAAATAGCATTCGACAGCCATCCATAGGAGGATCCTGTACCTCTTGCTGACAGTGGATAGAGGCAAGAAAGAGGAAATGTTCTCCGGCTGTACTCAAATAGCAATGGGATTTTCTGGGATTAACCACTTCTACTTCCCAGCAGTCCCTCTTTCACACTCAGCTTACCGCTCTGACCTGCAATTCAGTCATGTAGCTAAGCACATCTTCATCTCAGGCGTTGATCACGGCTGATTTCCGGGGGTGGTTCACAATCTGCCTCAGGTCAAGGGGCCGTCCCTTGCTATGCAGGCAGGGGCTAGAGGCAACTGAGCACTTGTAAAGGGCAAACACAGTTTGCTGTGCGGGAGTCTTCCAGACCTCAGGAATTGCACTCTGCCATCCTGGTCCTGAGCCCCTGCCTTCCATGACACAGTCTCACGTCTATGGGCAACTCAGGGCTGTGCAAATGGGAGACTGTCCATGCACACACAGTGAGGGGCTGTTTTCTGGCGTTTCTAAGCTCTATGTGGTCCTTGGGTGCTGGGGGGTGGACAGATACTTCTGATGTCTGGAGGGGATCTGTCCTGATGGTGGCCTTGCTGGGAGTGTGGGCGTGATCCCAAGGCGTTCACGCTGTGTGCGCAAACTGGGCTGAACTGCTTTGCCCGGGGCTCTGATGAGGTCACACAGTCCAGTGGAGGGCACATATGGCCAGAGATTATGGCCTAGCTGCACACTTTGTAGCTGACCAGTGTGTCTGGAGAGCAGCTGTCTTCAGAGGACAGCAGTGCCGTGTCGCTTGCTTACCCCTGCCGGCTGTTGGCAGGAAGATTCTCGTGTCTCCTGGGCATTTCTCAGGAAAACGTGTCCTTCGGCTTTGTGGTTGTGTGAGTGAACGGCACACGTGGTCCCACCCTTACCTTCCAGTGTAGACCAGAGCTCCTGGCCCCTATGAGCTGCTCACGCTCGACCTCTAAGGACGGGAGGTCAGCCACCCTTTGAGCTCTTTTAGAGGACATTGCCTCAGCCCCTCCCTGCTCCCAACCCTCTGCCCATCCCGCATCCCTCCTCGCTGACACGCACCCTCCACCCCCAGCCCCCTTTGGCAAGCACCCTCGACACACAGCCCAAAGGATAAAACTTTGGCCCAGAAACCAGGGATGTCCGGGATGATGGCCGTTCTCCGCTTAAGGTGACGCCTACGGGACTGTCTCAGCGTCCGCTTGAGCCGAGCAGAAGCCCTGCTTCCTCGGGCATTCAAGCCTCCCTGCTGCAACTGAAGGATCTCCCACGCCTCCAACGGGGGCACGGGCATCACGGGACCCCAGACTAGCGGTGCCTGCCTGTCCTCCTCGTCCCGCTCCTCCTGCTCCTCGGCCACGACTTCCACCACCTCCATTCAGTCCAGCAAGTCCAGCGCCACCTCCTGCCCTTTCGCAGCCACCTCCCTCTCCGCACCGGCCTCGGTTTCCTGCTCAGATTCAACCCCAGTCCCGGAGGCCTCCTCGGGCTTCTCACCCAACTCTGCCTGGGTCGGACACCCCAGGCCATTACTGGCCTATGGCGGCTGCTCCCCAAGAGGCCTACCAGCCCCTCCCTCCCCAGGGCCCTTTCCCACACCTACGTTCATCCAGGGTCCTGCGGGAGCCCCTTCCTCCCTGGAGCCCGCCTCACTCGCCATGCTGCCCTGGTCCTCAGCAGGCTCAGCTGCGCCAGGTACGCAACGTCGAAAGCCTTGAGCTGCACACCCCCAGCAGCAGCTAGAGAAGCCGAGCCGCAGGCAGCTTCCACCTTTGGGAACCTCCGGGAGCCTGGCGGTCGGGCTCGGCATCAGTCGCACGCGCAAGGCTTTGGCGCCCTCTCCTGGCTTCTTGGCACCTAGGCGCCCAGCCACGCCCAGACCGCTACTATGGATCCAAGGCCAATGGATGAAGATGTAGTGGCTGTCACCCATGACGGCCCCGCCACTCGTAGGCAGGCATCTACGGCACAACTGCCCTGCCTACGAGCCCTGGCCCGTGCTCCAGGAAGCCTTGCCAGCTTGCCAGGTGCAGTGCACACACACACCCGGTATGCCCTTTGCAAAGTCCAATGAGTGTTCCACTCCAAGGTCCATGCCTGCGTCTTAGGTGGCACCGAACCCAAACCACATAAAGTACTTAAGGACACGAAGCGGGCGCATCGGACAGTACTGGGTATTTCAGTTTCAGCCCACAGACAGAGTGAGCTTCTCTGAGGGCCAGGCCCATGTGTTGCTCTACACCTTGCTGCGCTGGATTTCATTGGGTCTAGAGGCAGAGAGCACTACTGCAACGTCTCACTCAGGATTAGGAATATTAGGGGTGTCAAATATAGTGCACGATTGTCTCTGCAAGTATCAGACCCTCTCCTCCTCAGTGCCTGGCACAATGGAGGTGATTCAGCAGAATGTCCGGCCGCCTGCATGCACACATTTTTGAAGTGCCTTCCCAGAGACTGAGATAGCAAGTCATGGCCTCCTTTATACCAATGGCAGATGGCCACCAGGTAGATGTCACTGGCCATGTGTACTTTGGAAGAAAGGAAGCCGGGGGCAGGTTTTAATGTTACTCTCTTCGGTATGTATAGTGGGTCCATAGGTCAAGGGTGTCGTCCAGATCTCCTACACCCTTCCTCCTCATGATCTTTCTCTTTTCTCCCCTCCCTCTTGGGAAGACTGTGGTTCCCCGAACGTGGTTCCCCGCAGGCTGTGTTGGGAGACTGATTTCACTGTCTTTTGTTCTAGTGTCTCGATGGAATTGTACACGGGCACCCGCTTGCTTCAAAACTGTACTTTCTGCCCTGCCATCTTTATTCTGGTAACATGGGTTTGCACTTGCACTCACACAAGTAGACTCCCGGGCTACCTCTTGCAAAAGAGGCAAGGTGAAAGGGACCAGGGCAAAGAGGGCATGAACTACACAGTAAAAACTGCCTGGGGCCAAGTTGTGTGACGTCCTACTTGTCCTTCCACACTGTTGATGTTCACAGATTAGCACCAATTAGTACACCTGTAACACCACATCCTTCTTTCTGGATACTCCCTATCCCCAGACACCATGCTTGAGCCTCAAGCACTCTCTGGTCAATCAGGCTCTGAGTACAACTTTCTCTTTACGGCGCAGTCATGTTCCCATGTTTTTTCCTGAACTTCTCCGGCAGTGTCCTCACACCAGCTGCTGTGTGAGCCCATGTCTTCACTGGCTTTTATTCTCTCTAACAAACCCGAAGGAGGCCCCTGGGAGCAGTGAGCTCTGAGATGTTCTCCTTTACTCCTGTGATGCACAAAGGTAAAGTATCTAGGTAAAGATCAGGAAGGGGATTTTGAGCGAAGTACACCCATGCAAGCTTGCCGAAGCATTAGGTCATCTGAAAGTGAGGAAAAGAGAATGCGGCCTCCCCTCCTGCCCAATGGAGACTTTGCACTGCACATCCATGGACACTGCAAGCGAGTGGCCACTGCTATGGGGAATTGTCATTACTGGTCCCTTTTCCAAGAGCGAACATTTCTCAGTACGCCTCCTGGTCTGGGATGGAATGTGAACGCCCTCTTTGTATGAGTCACTACTTTTCCTGTTCCAAAGTGTGTGTCTTCCTTGGACATTCCCACACCAAAAGCAATCCCTGTAGCCTAAACATACGGAATCAACCACCAGTCAGAAACATCCTGGTTCATTGAGATATGAAAGAGTTTACCTTTATCTCAGTGAAACAAGGTGAGATCTCCAAGTCACCCTCAGACGGGCTGCAGAATAATGGTGACCAAGATGAGAGAAAGAGCAGTAAGGGCATGTGACACAGAGTGCTATGGACATCTTGAACTGAAAATTTTGACATGCAGGCATAGAAGACGCGAGACTCATCGAACAATACACCTAGGGAGATCAGGTGACACCGTCTCACTGACACAGACACTGAGAGAGAGAGAGATAGAGAGAGGGAGAGAAGCAGAGACTGAGGATATGAATGGACGAGTACGGGGACATCCTCACGTGCACGGTGCACTGTAAAAGAGTAACAACAAACACCTCGTCGAAGAGGACACGACGAAAGGAATTGTTACAGAGGGAGTGAGCCAGAAAACTCACAAATTTATCAGGTCATTACCCCTGGATTGTGACGGGCTAGGGCCCATTGGAACTGGCATTGAAGAAAGGACAGCAGAGGAAAATCAAACCCATGGAACCTCACTTGGGATAACCCCCTATCATTTGGCCCTGGAAAAATCCCTAGTGAAAATGGCTTCTCCCATGTGTAGATCTGTGCTCTGAGAAGACACTCAGTTTAGTTGTGTTCTCTGGGATGGCACCCGATAGCGAACGTTGGCACTAGAGTCTGTAGATGGCTCCGTCAGACTTCATTGTCTGGTACACATCATTGCCCTGCAACTTCATGCTTCATTTTAGGGCAGGGCAGAGTTTAACGGTGCCATCGTTAGTCCCTGCCAGAAGATGACCTTGACTTCCAGACACAGCCCAGGCTTTCCCCTGCTCTTCAGAACCTGAGTGGCTCCATCCTGAAAGCTTGGATTTCACACGAAGAAGTCTAGGACACAAGGAAATGGACCTGTAACAGGAGCTCGGTGTTGGGCACCAGGTAGCGATCCCATCAAAACTATCCCGGAAAAATCGTTGCATGTCCCATCAGGATAAATCCTGTGTGCTGACGCCTCAGAGGTGGCATAGTCGCTGAAGTTAGGATCAACGGGCTATGAAAGCCTGTCTCAGTCCTGGGTGTGGAGAGTCTGTGGGGACAGCAGGCAAAACATGTCAACACTTCCTCTCTCCAGATTCCCTTGCATGCCAGTCCAGGTTTGCAAGACAGCGGTCATCGGTGTGCAGTCCGATACTGAGAAACAGCAAGTGAGTTCGAGGGCAGAAGGAGGGGTGGGCTGTCGATTCATAAACCCACTTGGTCACACTACTGGGGCAACCAGCTTGCCTCTGCCACAATCACATGTGAGGAGGAGTCCTTAGAGCTTAGTGAGAACCTTGGCATGACATGTCCCATGCTGATCAGAACCATCACATACGCAGACTGGGAGGAAGAATTGAAGTACACATTTAGACCCGCCACCCCCAGCTCTGGCAGGATACACCCTTTACCAAAAGTGCCAGTTTCAAGTATTCCCAGGGAGCAGCATCCTAATTGGGAAGTAGCCATTGTCAGGAAGTGCTTGCCACCAAGCACGTGAGGCTTTTGACCTTTGCTGTGCCAACCATGTTGTCTGTTGCTTCCATTGTCCTGCAGCACATAAGCTGGGAGGGCTTCAGAACACAGAACGGCCTGGGGTTCTTGATACTGTGAGTGAATGGCCAGTCTACCCAGAGGAAGCCAGAGCCTCAATGGACTGTCTCCTGAGTAGAAAGTGCTCATAGCAGGCTCTTAGGTTTCCGAGTCATGCGGCCTGGGTCCAAGGCCCAAGCCTTCTTATCAGAAACACAGGTGGGACAACAGTTCTTGCCACCCCTGCCATCGGTGGGGGAAGATGCGCACGTGGAGGGGTAGCTTGGACATGGCTTTTAGCCCATCATGTCTTCTGACCTTGTCCTCTCGCCATTCGCCTGCAGTAGGAGCCAACCTTGAGTACACAGGAATCCGCAGGGGCATTCGCAGTCAAGACGGATGGTGCGTCCTTCCAGCACGGCCCTATTTCCCCTAATCTCTATAGTCAGAATCCCAGCATCACTTATGCCACGCCCAACCCCCTCCTGCTCTCCCTGTAGATGCCTCACATCTGCAAACATAGCCCCCTTTCCAAGCACCTTGCTACGGAGGGCTTGGTTCATAGTACCGAAGGGAACCTGTATGTATGTGACTTCTAATCCATTTGGATCGGCAAGTGATCCTAAAGATCCCAAGTGAAGCTCAAGCACGCATACCGCACGCTGAACTAGCTTTTTTACACCCCTGCTCACCACACTTGTTCTTTGATGCATTGGACTCTACGTGGAAGATCTCTGGTTTAGCAGCCTGTCTTGTGCTCCCCCATACTCCCTGGCTCCCGCCCTGTTGGCTAGAATTCTGGCCTCGACAGTGCTCAGCTGGGGTTGGGCCACCTCCTCCAGTCTCCCAGGCCACTCGGCAGACGCGCTCTTACACAGGGATTCCCAGGCAGCCAATTCAACAGCCCACTCCGGTTTAATCTATTCTCCAGATCAGTTCACTTCCCCAAACAAGCACACAGAAGACCCATTCAGTCTTTTAGTGTTTTATTTGTCCCTGGGTGCCGTTCCAGACCAACGGCATCTTCTCCATGTTTGGTTTCTCTGGGAAGCCGTTCAGAGTTTATCTCTTGGCCTGAGAGAAGTCCACGGCAACCAAACGTTCTTCCTTAGTCCTCTCCTTCAGTAAGGCTGGAGTTCGTGAACTCGCACACACATGCACACAGGAAGACGTGAAAGCGTGTTTCTCTGACCAGTACTGCACATACTGTCAGGTCTCATGCCCCCTTCCGGGACACACCATCCCTGGCCATGGGAGGATTCCTCCCATCGTCCCTCCCTTAAAATCCAGTGGTATCCTTACAGGCACTGTAAACAGACTGAAAGGCTGTGTCAATCTGGTCATTGAAATGAAAACACAGAACCTGATCAAATTATCAACATTGTAAAAGGAGGCACAGGAAAGAGCAAATGGACAAGAACCCGTGCACATCTGAGTGAAAGGCCAGTGAGTGACCTAGGTGTGCACCAACTCAGTGGACCTCAGGAGGCCTGAGGTTGGGTAGGGGTTAAGGAGAGCCCTACAATGAAAATGAAAAGGAACATCATTACTGTCTGAGACTGGCTTCTTCTCCAGGGACCATGGATTTGGCAGGCGGCCTAGCTGGATTAAGCTTACCCGATCCTAAACCCCTCGCATTAGGTTTCCCTGAGCTCCTAAACTCTCCCACTCCCTGTATGACCAGGTGTGGTCACTGTGGTCATCCCTCAGCCTCAGGTTCTCCTTCTGCATCCCACGTACCCCACATGCACACATTCAGCCCCACGTTGAGGCTGCTCACCTGGCCTCCTTTACGTTTCCTCTCCAGTTGTCTTCCTCCCTGGGGCAGTACTTCAGCAGATTAAGCCACAGGTCCTCAATGATAATCTTGGGGGAACCAAGAAAACTCAGATCACCCTTCATACCCCATTCCCAGAACACAGGAGTCCCCCCTCCTTACTCACACAGCACGTCATTTCTGATGACGCCCAGAGGTGCCCCACCTCAGCAATCCTGTCTGGCCCTGGCCAGTTGTGTTCACAAAACCTGTTGAAGAAGGTCAGGCTGATGGTGTCCTCCGTGGGGTAGGGGGCTTCAACTTCATCATCCCAGAACCACTGGATTTTACTGGAACAAGATTCCCTGTACCCTGCAGGAAGTGGAAAATGTAGGGAAGAACCAGGTTTGGCCTTGCCTCCAACCACAATACCTAGCCCCCCAAGTCCACAGAGACACTTCTGACCAGTGAGTCTCAGGTGATACTCATTCATGATCACTTCATTGCGGAAGTAGGGGTTGTTGTCAAACAAATACATTAGACAGCAGCGGTACTTGGGTTGGGTGAGTTCCTCCACCTGCCTGACCAAAGAAGCAAATAAGGGAGAACCCGCTCTAGGTCTGTGGACATTCCTGGTTATCTAGGATGAATCACTTCTACTACTCAGCTGTCCCTCTTTCACATTCAGTCTTCCCGCTCTGACCTGCAGGTCGGTCATGTAGCTAAGCAAGTCTTCATCTTGGGCTCTGATCACTGCTGATATCTGGGTATGGTTCACAATCTGCCTCAGGTCAAGAGGTCTTCCCTTGCTATGCAGGCAGGCGATAGAAGCAACAGAGCACTTGTAAAGGGCAAGCACAGTGTGCTGTGTGGGGGTCTTCAAGACCTCAGGAATTGCATTCTGCCATCCTGGTTCTGAGCCCTGGCCTACCATGATGCAGCCTCAAGGCTATGGGCACCTCTGGCATGTGTAAATGGGAGAAAGTCCATGCACACTCAGGGAGGGGCACTTTTCTGCTGGTGCTAAGCTCTATGTGGTACTTTGGTGCTCAACGCTGGAGAGATAATACTGATATACGGAGGGGCTCTGTCCTGATGGTGGCCATGCGGGGACTGTGGGCGTGATCCAAAGAATGACACGCTCTGTGCACAAACGGGACTCAACTGCCTTGCCCGGGACTCTGATGGGGTCACACAGTCCAGTGGGGGGCACATATGGCCAGGCCTTATGCTCGCAGCTCCAACTTTGTGGCTGACCAGTGTGTCTTGGGAGCAGCTGTCTTCAGAGGACAGCACTCTCCGGTCCCTTGCTTACCCCTGCCGCATACGGGCAGGAAGACCCTCGTTTCCCCTGGGCATTTCGCAGGAAAACGTGTCCTTCAGCTTTGTGGTGTGTGTGAGTGAACGGCACACGTTGTGCCACCCTTGCCTTCCAGTGTGAATCAGTGCTCCTGGCCCCTGTCACCTGCTCACTCTCGACCTCTAGGGGCGGGAAGCCACCCACGTTTGAGCTCTTTTATAGGACATCGCCTGGGCCCCTCCCGGCTCCCAACCCTCTGCCCATCCTGCATCCCTCCTCGCTGACACGCACCCTCCACCCCCAGCCCCCTTTGGCAGCCACCCTCGACACACAGCCCAAAGGATACAACTTTGGCCCAGAAGCCAGGGATGTCCTGGATGATGGCCGTTCTCCGCTCAAGATGACGCCTGCGCCTCTTTCCCAGCTTCCGCTTGAGCCGAGCAGAAGCCCTGCTTCCTCGGGCATTCACGGCTCCCAGCTCCAACTGAAGGATCTCCAACGCCTCCAACGGGGGCACAGGCGCCACCGGAGCCCAGGCTACCGGTGCCTGCCTGTCGTCCTCGTCACCCTCCTCGTGCTCCTCGGCCACGGCCTCCACCACCTCCATTACGTCCAGCGGGTCCAGCGCCACCTCCTGCCCGGTCGCCGCCGCCTTCCTCTCCACAGCTTCAAACCCGGTCCTGGAGGCCTCCTCGGGTGTCCCACCCAACTCTGCCTGGGTCGCACAACCCACGCCATTACTGGCCTATGGCGGCTGCTCCCCAAGAGGCCTACCGGCCCCTCCCTCCCCAGGGCCCTTTCCCACACCTACGTTCATCCAGGGTTCCAGGGGAGCCCCTTCCTCCCGGGAGCCCGCCTCACTCACCATGCTGCCCTGGTCCTCAGCAGGCTCAGCTGCCCCGCGTACGCAAGGACAAAAGCCTTGAGCTGCACACCCCCGGCAGCAGCTAGAGAAGCCGAGCCGCAGGCCTGATTCCGGCTCTGGGAACATCCGGGAGCCTCGCGGTCGGGCTCTGCCTTGGGCGCATGCGCAAGTCTTTGGCCACCCCTCCTGGCTTCCTGGCGCCGAGGCGCCCAGCCACGCCCAGACCTCTACTGTGGCTCCACGGCCAATGGATGAAGAGGTAGTGGCTGTCACGCACGACGGCCCCGCCTCCCATACTCAGGCATCTGGAGCATAACTGCCCCGCCTGTGACCCCTGGCCGTGGTCTCCAGGAAGCCCTCTCAGCTTGCCAGGTCCAGTGCACACACACAGTCGGTTTGCCCTTTGTACAGTCCAATGAGTGTTCCACTCCAAAGGTCATACCTGCGTCTTGTGTAGCACCGAACCCAGACAACATGAAGTACTTAAGGACACAAAGCGTGCGCAGTGGACAGTCCTGGGTGTTTCAGTTCCAGCCCACAGTCAGAGTGAGGTTCTCTGAGGGCCGGGCCCATGTGTTGATCTATATGTTGCTGCGCTGGATTTCATCGGGTCTAGAGGCACAGAGCAGTACTGCAAGCCCTCCCTCAGGATTAGGAATATTAAGGGTCTCAGACGTCGTGCACGATTGTCTCTGTAAGTATCAGACCCTCTCCTCCTCAGTGCCTGGCACAATGGAGGTGATTCAGCAGTGTCCGGCCGCCTGCATGCACACATTTATGCAGTGGCTTCCCAGAGACTGAGAGAGGAAGCCGTGGACTCCTTTCTACCAATGGCAGATGGCCACCGGGTGGATGTCATTGGCCGTATGTACTTTGGAAGAAAGTACGTCGGGCGCAGGTTTTTAGGTTCCTCTCTTCTGTATGTATAGTGGGTCCGTAGGTCAAGGGTGTCATCCAGATCTCCTACCCGCTTCTGCCTCGTGATCTTTCTCTTTTCTCCCCTCCCTGTTGGGTAGACGGGAGCGAGCGCGGTTCCACACATGCTGTGCCAGGTGACTGATGTCACTGTCTTTTGTCTTAGTGTCGCGATGGAATTGTACACGGGCACCCCCTTGCTTCATAACTGTGTTTTCTTCCCTTCTTTATTCTGTTAACATGGTTGTGCCCTTGCACTCGCACAAGTAGACTCCCGGGCTACCACCTGCAAAAGAGGTAAGGTGAAAGCGACCAGGGCAAGGAGCGCACGAACTACACAGTAAAAACTGCCTGGGGCCAAGATGTGTGAAGTCCTACTTGTCCTTCGACCCTGTTGATGATGACAGATTAGCACCAATTAGTACACCTGTACTACCACATCCTTCTTTCTGGATGCTGCCTGTCCCCAGACACCATGCTTGAGCCTCAAGCACTCTCTGGTCAATCAGACTTTGAGTCCAACTATCTCTTCACGGCGCACACATGTTCCCATGATTTCCCCTGAACTTCCCTCACGAGGGTCCTTACACAAGCTGCTGTGTGAGCCCATGTCTTCACTGACTTCTGTTCTCTCTAACCAAACCGGAGGTGGTCCTTGGGAGCCAGCACGCTCTGAGATATTCTCCTTTTCCCCTACATGCACAAATGTAAACTGTCTAGGTCAATATCAGGAAGGGGATTTTGAGCGAAGTACACCCATGCAAGCTTCTCGAAGCATTAGGTCATCTGAAAGTGATTAAAAGAGAAGGCGACCTCCCCTCATGACCGATGGAGACTTTGCACTGCACACCCATGGCCACTGCACCAGAGTGGCGTTCTGGGAAATGTCCCTGCTCTGGGGATCATCATTACTGGTCTCTTTTCCAGGAGCAAACATTTCTCAGTACGTCTCCTGGTCTGGGATGGAATGTGAAAGCCCTCTTTTTATGAGTCACTACTTTATCTGTCCCAAAATGTGTGTCTTCCTTGAACATAACCACACAAGAAGCAGTCCCAGTAGCCTAAACATATGGAATCAACCACCTGTCAGAAACATTCAGGTTTATTGATATATGAAAGATTTTCCCTTTATCTCAATGAAAGAAGGCGAGATGTCCAAGTCACCCTCAGAAAGGCTGCAGAATAATGGTGACCAAGATGAGAGAAAGAGCAGTAAGTGCATTCGATACAGAGTGCTATAGACATCTTGAAATGAAAATTTTGACATGCAGGCATCGAAGACGTGAGACTCATCGAACTATACACCTAGTGAGATCATGTGACACCATCTCACTGACAAAGACAGTGAGACAGAGAGAGACAGAAACTGAGGATATGAATGGACGAGTACGGGGACACGCTCATGTGCACGGTGCACTGTAAAAGAGTAACAGAAAATGCCTGGTTGAAGAGGACATGAGGAAAGGAATTCTTACAGACGGACTGAGCCAGAACAGTCAGAAATTATGGAGGTCATTACTCCTGGATTGTGATGGGCTTGGGCCCATTGGAACTGGCATTGAGTAGAGGACAGCAGAAGCAAATCAAACCCATGGAAAGTCACTTGGGATAACCCCCTATCATTTGGCCCTTGAAAAATCCCTAATGAGAATGGGTTCCCCCTGGTGTAGATCTGTGCGCTAAGAAGACACTCAGCTTCGTCGTGTTCTCTGGAATGGGTCCCGAGACCAAACTTTGGAACTTGAGCCTGCAGATGGCTCAGTCAGACTATTACCCACCACCTGCACTCTTCATTTTAGGGCAGGGCAGACATTAAGGGTGCCATTTTTTGTCCCTACCATTCGATGACCTTGCTTTGAGAAACAGCCCAGGGTTTCCCTTGCCTTTCAGAACCAGATTGGGTCCCTCCTGAAAGCCTGGATGTGACATGAAGGAGCCTAGGATACAAGAAATGGACCTGTCTCAGAAGCTCGGTGTCTGGTACCAGGTTACTATCCCATCAACCCGGTCCCGGAAACATAGTTGCATGTCGCATCAGGATAAATCCTGACTGCTGGCGCGTGAGAGGTGGCATAGTCGTTGAAATTAGGGCCTGCGGGATAGGAAGGCCTGTCTTAGTCCTGGTTGTGGAGTGTCTGGGGGGACAGGCAGGCCGAACAGGTCAACACACTCTCTAGACGGATTCACTTGCCTGCCAGCCCAGTACTGCACAAGAGGGGCCATCGGTCTGCAGGCCGATGCTGAGAAACAGAAAGTGACATCGAGGGCCAGAAGGAGGGCTGGGCAAGGGGATTCATAAACCCACTTGGTCAAGCTACCGGGGCCACAGGGATGCCTCTGTCGCCATCATTTGTGAGGAGGAGTCCTTAGAGCTTACTGGGAACCTTTGCATGATACGTCCCGTGATGGTCACAACTATCACATACGCAGAGTGGGAGAAAGACCTGAAGCACACATTGAGACATGCCACCCCCAGCTGTGGCAGGATACACCCTTTATCGTAAGTGCCAGTTTCAAGTATTCCCAGGGATCAGCAGCCAAATCGGGAAGGTGCCCAACTCAGGAAGTTCATGCCACCAAGCACCTGAGGATTTTGACCTTTGCTGTGACTGCCCTTTGGTCTGTCACTTCCATTGTCTTGCAGCCCATAAGCTGGGAGGGCCTCAGAACACAGAAGGGCCCGAGGTTCTTGACACTGTGTGTGGGTGGCCAGTCAACCCAGAGGAAGACAGAGCCTCAGTGCACTGTCTCCTGAGCAGAAAATATTCATAGCGGGAACTTGCGTTTCCGAGTCGTGCGGCCTGGGCACAAGGCCTAAGCCTTCTTATCGGAAACATACGTGGGACAACCGTACTTGCCACCTATACCATCGGTGGGGGAAGACGCGCGGGTGGGTTGGTAACTTGGACGTGGCTTTTACCCTGGCCTCTCACTATTCGCCTGCAGTGGGCGCCAGCCCCGAGTAACACAGGAAACCACTGGGGCCCACGCAGTCAAGAGGGCTGGTGTTTCTTTCCGACACTGCCCCATTTTCCCTAACCTCTATAGTCTGAATCCCAGCCTCACTTACGCGTCGCCCAACACACTCCTACTCTCCCCGTAGACGCCTCCCACCTGCATATCCAGCCCCGTCCGTGCACCTTGCTCCTGAGGGCTTGCTTCATAGTCCCGAAGAAAGCCTGTATGTATGTGGATTCTAATCAATGTGGATCTGCGAGAGATCCTAAAGTTCCCGAGTGAAGCTCAAGAACGCATACTGCACACTGAACATATTGGGACCAGCCACTGACAACCCTGCGCCCCACACTTCTTTGATGCCTTGGCCTCTCTACGTGGAAGGTCTCCGGTTTAACAGCCTGTCTTGTTCTCTCCCCATACTCCCTGGCTCCCGCCCCGTTGGCTAGTATTCTGGCCTCGACAGTGCTCAGCTTGGGCTGTGCCCGCCTCCTCCCCTCTCCCACGTCATTCTCCAGGCGCGTTCTTACACAGGGATTCCCAGGCAGCCAATTCAACAGTCCACTCCGGTTTCATCTATTCACCGGATCGGTTCGCTTTCCCAAACAAGCACACAGAAGACCCATTCAGTCTTTTAGTGTTTTATTTGTCCCTGGGGGCCGTTCCAGACCCATGGCATCTTCTCCATATACGGTTTCTCTGGGAAGCCGTTCCTTGCTTATCTCTCAGGCTGAGAAATGTCCACGGCAGCCAAATGTTCTTCATTACTCCTCTCCTTCAGTAGACCTGGGGTTCCTTAACACGCACACACATACACACAGGAAGACATGAAAATGTGTGTCTCTGAACAGTACTGCACATACTGTCAGTACCCAGGCCCCCTTCCGGGACACACCATCCCTTGCCATTTTACGATTCCTCCCAAAGTCCCTCCCTTAAAAGTCAGTGGGATCCTTAGAGGCCCTGAACCCTTGTCCTGTACACAGACTGCATGGTTGTGGCAATCTGGGGATTGAAATGGAAACTCAGAGCCTGCTCAAATTATCACCACAGTGAAAGGAGACACACGAAAGCGCAATTGTACAAGAACCTGTGCACATCTGAGTGAATGGCCAGAGAGTGACCTAGGTGGGCCACAACTCAGTGGACCTCAGCAGGCCTGAGTTCGGGAGGGGGTGTAAGGGAGCCATGCAATGAAAATTAAAAGGAACATCGTTACTGTCTTAGCCTGGCTTCTTCTCCAGGGACCATGGACGTGGCAGGCGGCCTAGCTGGCTTACGCTTATCAGATCCTAAGCTGCTGCCATTAACTTTCCCCTGAGCTCCTACCTGTCCCACTCCCTGGATGACCACGTTGTGGTCACTGTGGTCATCCCTGAGCCTCAGGTTCTCCATCTGAATCCCAGGTACCTCACATGCACACATTCAACCCCACCTTCAGGATGCTCACCTGGATTCCTCTACGTTTCCTCTCAAGTTGTCTTCCTCCCTGGGGTAGTACTTCAGCGGATTAAGCCACAGGTCCTCTATGATAATCTGGTGGGGGAACCAAGAAAACTCAGATCACCATTCATACCCCATTCCCAGAACACACGAATCCCCGCTCCTTTCTTGCACATCACGTCATTTCTGATGATGCCCAGAGGCGCCTCACCTCAGCAATCCTGTCTGGACCTGGCCAGTTGTGGTCACACAACCAGTCAAAGAAGCTCAGGCTGATGGTGTCCTCCGTGCAGTAGGGGGCCTCAACTTCATCATCCCAGAACCACTGGATTTTACTGGAACAAGATGCCCTGTACCCTGCAGGAAGTGGAAAATGTAGGGAAGAACCAGGTTTGGCCTTGTCTCCAACCCAAACACCTACCTCCCCAAGTCCACAGAGACACTTCTGACCAGTGAGGCTCAGGTGATACTCCTTCATGATCACTTCATTGCGGAAGTAGGGGTTGATGCCAAACAAAAACTTTACGCGGCAGCGGTACTTGGGTTGGCTGAGTTCCTCCACCTGCGCGACCAAAGAAGCAAATAAGGCAGAACCCGCTCTAGGTCTGTGGACATTCCTGGTTTTCTGGGATGAATCAGTTCTACTTCCCAGCTGTCCCTCTTTCACACTCAGTCTTCCCGCTCTGACCTGCAGGTCGGTCATGTAGCTAAGCACGTCTTCATCTTGGGCGCTGATCACGGCTGATATCTGGGGGTGGTTCACAATCTGCCTCAGGTCAAGGAGCCTTCCCTTGCTATGCAGGCAGGCGCTAGAGGCTACTGAGCACTTGTAAAGGGCAAGCAGAGTGTGCTGTGCGGGAGTCTTCCAGACCTCAGGAATTGCACCCTGCCATTCTGTTCCTGAGGAACTGCCTTCCGTGACACAGGCTCAGGGCTCTGGACACCTCAGGGCTTTGTAAATGGGAGACTGTCCACGCAGACACAGGGAGGGGCTGCTTTCTGGCGTTCCTAAGCTCTATGCGGTCCCTGTGTGCTGGGGGCTGGACAGATACTTCTGATGTCCTGAGGGGCTCTGTCCTGACCGTGACCTTGCCGGGAGTGTGGGCGTGATCACACGAAGGACCCCGCTGTGTGCAATGGGGGCTGAACTGCTTTGTCCGGGGCTCTGATGTGGTCACACAGTCCAGTGGAGGGCACATATGGCCAGGGCTTTTTGATCTCAGCTACACACTTTTTAGCTGAACAATGTGTCTGTGGAGCTGCTGTCTTCAGAGGAGAGCAGTATTGTGTCCCTTGCTTACCCCTGCCAGAGGTGGACAGGAAGACTCTCGTTTCTCCTGGGTATTTCTTCGGAAAACGTGTCCTTCAACTTTGTGGCGTGTGTGAGTGAACGGCACACGTTGTGTCACCCTTACCTTCCAGTGTGGACCAGTGCTCTTGGCTCCTATCACCTGTACACGCTCGAACTCTAGGGGCGGTAAGTCACCCACGCTTTGAGCTCTTTCATAGGACATCGTTTAGGCCCCTCAATGCTCCCAACCCTCTGCCCATCGTGCATCCCTACTCGCTGACACGCAGCCTCCACCTCCAATCCCCTTCGGCAGCCACCCTCGACACACAGCCCAAAGGATACAACTTTGGCCCAGAAGCCAGGGATGTCCTGGATGATGGCCTTCCTCCGCTCAAGATGACGCCTGCGCATCTTTCTCAGCTTCTGCTTGAGCCGAGCGTAAGCCCTGCTGCCTCGGGCGTCCTCGGCTCCCAGCTCCAACTGAAGGTTCTCCAACGCCTCCAACGGGGGCACAGGCGCCACGGGACCCCAGACTAGCGGTGCCTGCCTGTCGTCCTGGTCGTCCTGCTCCTCGTGCTGCTCAACTGCCTCCACCACCTGCATAACATCCACCAACACAAGCACCACATCCTCCTGCTCCTCGACTTCTCTCTCCTCTTCTCCCTCTTCGGATTTCCCCTTCTCTTCCTGCTCCTCCTGCCACTCAACGACCTCCGCCACCACCATTTCATCCACAAGCACAGCACCACGTCTTCCTGCTCTTTATCCTCCTGGTCCTCCACTTTTCCTTCCTCACAAGCCTCTTCCGGTTTCTCCTCTTTCCTCCTCCACAGCGACCTCCACCACCTCCACTGCCTCAAACAAAACTGGCGCCACCTCCTGCCCGGTCGCCGCCGCCTCCCTCTCTGCCAAGGCCTCGCTTTCCTGCACAGATTCAACCCCGGTCCCGGAGGCCTCCTCGGGCTTCTCACCCAACTCTGCCTGGGTCGCACACCCCACGCCATTACTGGCCTCTGGCGGCTGCTCCCCAAGAGGCCTAACGGCCCCTCCCTCCCCAGGGCCCTTTCCCACACCTACGTTCATCCAGGGTTCGGCGGAAGCCCCTTCCTCCCGGGAGCCCGCCTCACTCGCCATGCTGCCCTGGTCCTCAGCAGGCTCAGCCGCCCCGCGTACGCAAGGTCGAAAGCCTTGAGCTGCACACCCCCGGCAGCAGCTAGAGAAGCCGAGCCGCAGGCCGATTCCGGCTCTGGGAACATCCGGGAGCCTCGCGGTCGGGCTCTGCCTTGGGCGCATGCGCAGGTCTTTGGCGCCCTCTCCTGGCTACCTGGCGCCAAGGCGCCCAGCCACGCCCAGACCTCTACTGTGGCTCCACGGCCAATGGATGAAGAGCTAGTGGCTGTCACCCACGACGGCCCCGCCTCCTGATGCAGGCATCTGAGGCACAACTGCCCTGCCTGCGAGCCCTGGCCCGTGTCTCCAGGAAGCTCTCCCAGCTTGCCCGCTGCAGTGCGCACACACAGACCTGTTGCCCTTTGCAAAGTCCAATGAGTGTTCCACTCCAAAGTTCATGCCTGCGTCTTGTGTGGCACCGAACAGAGACAACATAAAGTACTTAAGGACACGAATCGGGCGCAGTGGACAGTCCTGGGTGTTTCAGTTCCAGCCCACAGTCAGAGTGAGGTTCTCTGAGGGCCGGGCCCATGTGTTGATCTGTATGTCGCTGCGCTGGATTTCATCGGGTCTAGAGGCACAGAGCAGTACTGCAAGCCCTCCCTCAGGGCTAGGAAAATTACGGGTCTCAGACATCGTGCACGATTGTCTCTGTAAGTGTCAGACCCTCTCCTCCTCAGTGCCTGGCACAATGGAGGTGATTCAGCAGTGTCCGGCCGCCTGCATGCACACATTTATGCAGTGCCTTCCCAGAGACTGAGCGAGCAAGCCGTGGACTCCTTTCTACCAATGGCAGATGGCCACCGCATGGATGTCACTGGCCGTGTTTACTTTGGGAGAAAGGAAGTCGTGCGCAGGTTTCTAGGTTCCTCTTTTCGGTATGTACAGTGGGTCCGTAGGTCAAGGGTTTCGTCCAGATCTCCTACACCCTTCTTCCTCGTGATCTTTCTCTTTTCTCCCCTCACTGTTGGGTAGAGGCTACCGAGCGTTTTTTTCCCATAGGCTGTGTTGGGTGACAGATGTCATTGTCTTGTGTTCTAGTATCTCGATGGAATTATACACGGGCACCACCTTGCTTCACAACTATGTTTTCCGCGCTTCCTTCTTTATTCTGGCAACGTGGTTTTGCATTTTAACTCGCACAAGTAAACTCCCGGGCTACCTCCTGCAAAAGAGGCAACGTGGAAGGGACCAAGGCAAGGAGGGCATGAACTATGCAGTAAAAACTGCCTGGGGTCAAGATGTGTGAAGTCCTACTTGTCCTTCGACCCTGTTGATGATGACAGATTAGCACCAATTAGTACACCTGCACCACCACCTCCTTCTTCCTCGATGCTCCCTGTCCCCAGACACCATGCTTGAGCCTCAAGCACTCTCTGGTCAATCAGGCTCTGAGTACAACTTTTTTTTTTACGGCGCACACATGTTCCCATGCTTTTTCCTGAACTTCTCCGGAAAGTGTCCTCACAACAGGTGCTGTGTGAGCCCGTGTCTTCACTGGCTTTTATTCTCTCTAACAAACCCAAAGGAGGCCCCTGGGAGCCAGTGAGCTCTGAGATGTTCTCCTTTACTCCTGCGATGCACAAAGGTAAAGTGTCTAGGTAAAGATCAGGAAGGGGATTTTGAGCCAAGTACACCCATGCAAGCTTGCCGAAGCATTAGGTCATCTGAAAGTGAGGAAAAGAGAAGGCGGCCTCCCCTGCTGCCCGATGGAAACTTTGCACTGCACTCCCACGGACACTGCATGGGAGTGGCCGTTCTGGGAAATGTCCCTGCTCTGGGGATCGTCATTATTGGTCTCTTTTCCAGGAGTGAACATTTCTCAGTACGCCTCCTGGTCTGGGATGGAATGAGAACGCCCTCTTTGTATGAGTCACTACTTTTTCTGTTCCAAAGTGTGTGTCTTCCTTGGACATACCAACCCCAAAAGCAATCCCTGAAGCCTAAACATATGGAATCAACCACCTGTCAGAAACATTCAGGTTTATTGAGATATGAAATATTTTCCCTTTATATCAGTGAAAAAAGACGAGATGTCCAAGTCACCTTCAGAAAGGCTGCAGAATAATGGTGGCAAAGATGAGAGAAAGAGCAGCAAGGGCATTCCACACAGGGTGCTATATACACCTTGATGTGAGAATTTTGACATGCAGGCATCGAAGTTGCGAGAATCATCAAACTATACACCTAGTGACATCAGGTGACCTCGTCTCACTGACACAGACAGCAACACAGAGAGAAGAAGAGTCTAAGGATATGAATGGACGAGTAGGGGACATGCTCACATGCACGGTGCACTGTAAAAGAGTAACAGCAAACGGCTGATCCAAGAGCACATGAGGAAAGGAATTGTTACAGAGCGATTGACCCCGAAAATTCACAAATTGATCAGGTCATTACTCCTGGATTGTGACGGGCTTGGGCCCATTGGAACTGGCATTGAAGAGAGGACAGCAGAGGCAAATCAAAACCATGGAACCTCACTTTGGATACCCCCCTATCGTTTGGCCCCGGAAAAATCCCTAGTGAGAATGGGTTCCCCCTATGTGTAGTTCTGTGCTCCGAGAAGATACTCAGCTTCATCTTGTTGTCTGGGATGGGCTCCGAGACCAAACGTTGGCACATGAGCCTGCAGACGGCTCCGTCAGACTTCACTGTCTTTTGCACGTCATTACCCTCCACCTGCACGCTTCGTTTTAGGGCAGGGCAGAGTTTAATTGTGCCATTGTTTGTCCCTACCATGAGATGACCTTGGCTTCAAGACACAGCCCAGGTTTTCCCCTGCTCTTCAGACCCTGAGTAGCTCCTTCCTGAAAGCCTGGACATGACACTAAGGAGCCTAGGACACAAGATATGGACCTGTCTCAGGAGCTCGGTGTTGGGCACCAGGTTGCTATCCCATTAACACTGTCCCGGAAACATAGTTGCATGTCGCATCAGGATAAATCCTGAGTGGTGGCGCGTGAGAGGTGGGATACTCCCTGAAGTTAGGGCCTGCGGGATATGAAGGCCTGTCTACATCATGGGTGTGGAGTGTCTATGGGGACAGCAGGCAGAACAGGTCAACACACTCTCTAGACGGATTCACTTGCCTGCCAGCCCAGTACTGCACAAGAGGGGCCATCGGTCTGCAGGCCGATGCTGAGAAACAGAAAGTGACATCGAGGGCCAGAAGGAGGGCTGGGCAAGGGGATTCATAAACCCACTTGGTCAAGCTACCGGGGCCACAGGGATGCCTCTGTCGCCATCATTTGTGAGGAGGAGTCCTTAGAGCTTACTGGGAACCTTTGCATGATACGTCCCGTGATGGTCACAACTATCACATACGCAGAGTGGGAGAAAGACCTGAAGCACACATTGAGACATGCCACCCCCAGCTGTGGCAGGATACACCCTTTATCGTAAGTGCCAGTTTCAAGTATTCCCAGGGATCAGCAGCCAAATCGGGAAGGTGCCCAACTCAGGAAGTTCATGCCACCAAGCACCTGAGGATTTTGACCTTTGCTGTGACTGCCCTTTGGTCTGTCACTTCCATTGTCTTGCAGCCCATAAGCTGGGAGGGCCTCAGAACACAGAAGGGCCCGAGGTTCTTGACACTGTGTGTGGGTGGCCAGTCAACCCAGAGGAAGACAGAGCCTCAGTGCACTGTCTCCTGAGCAGAAAATATTCATAGCGGGAACTTGCGTTTCCGAGTCGTGCGGCCTGGGCACAAGGCCTAAGCCTTCTTATCGGAAACATACGTGGGACAACCGTACTTGCCACCTATACCATCGGTGGGGGAAGACGCGCGGGTGGGTTGGTAACTTGGACGTGGCTTTTACCCTGGCCTCTCACTATTCGCCTGCAGTGGGCGCCAGCCCCGAGTAACACAGGAAACCACTGGGGCCCACGCAGTCAAGAGGGCTGGTGTTTCTTTCCGACACTGCCCCATTTTCCCTAACCTCTATAGTCTGAATCCCAGCCTCACTTACGCGTCGCCCAACACACTCCTACTCTCCCCGTAGACGCCTCCCACCTGCATATCCAGCCCCGTCCGTGCACCTTGCTCCTGAGGGCTTGCTTCATAGTCCCGAAGAAAGCCTGTATGTATGTGGATTCTAATCAATGTGGATCTGCGAGAGATCCTAAAGTTCCCGAGTGAAGCTCAAGAACGCATACTGCACACTGAACATATTGGGACCAGCCACTGACAACCCTGCGCCCCACACTTCTTTGATGCCTTGGCCTCTCTACGTGGAAGGTCTCCGGTTTAACAGCCTGTCTTGTTCTCTCCCCATACTCCCTGGCTCCCGCCCCGTTGGCTAGTATTCTGGCCTCGACAGTGCTCAGCTTGGGCTGTGCCCGCCTCCTCCCCTCTCCCACGTCATTCTCCAGGCGCGTTCTTACACAGGGATTCCCAGGCAGCCAATTCAACAGTCCACTCCGGTTTCATCTATTCACCGGATCGGTTCGCTTTCCCAAACAAGCACACAGAAGACCCATTCAGTCTTTTAGTGTTTTATTTGTCCCTGGGGGCCGTTCCAGACCCATGGCATCTTCTCCATATACGGTTTCTCTGGGAAGCCGTTCCTTGCTTATCTCTCAGGCTGAGAAATGTCCACGGCAGCCAAATGTTCTTCATTACTCCTCTCCTTCAGTAGACCTGGGGTTCCTTAACACGCACACACATACACACAGGAAGACATGAAAATGTGTGTCTCTGAACAGTACTGCACATACTGTCAGTACCCAGGCCCCCTTCCGGGACACACCATCCCTTGCCATTTTACGATTCCTCCCAAAGTCCCTCCCTTAAAAGTCAGTGGGATCCTTAGAGGCCCTGAACCCTTGTCCTGTACACAGACTGCATGGTTGTGGCAATCTGGGGATTGAAATGGAAACTCAGAGCCTGCTCAAATTATCACCACAGTGAAAGGAGACACACGAAAGCGCAATTGTACAAGAACCTGTGCACATCTGAGTGAATGGCCAGAGAGTGACCTAGGTGGGCCACAACTCAGTGGACCTCAGCAGGCCTGAGTTCGGGAGGGGGTGTAAGGGAGCCATGCAATGAAAATTAAAAGGAACATCGTTACTGTCTTAGCCTGGCTTCTTCTCCAGGGACCATGGACGTGGCAGGCGGCCTAGCTGGCTTACGCTTATCAGATCCTAAGCTGCTGCCATTACCTTTCCCCTGAGCTCCTACCTGTCCCACTCCCTGGATGACCACGTTGTGGTCACTGTGGTCATCCCTGAGCCTCAGGTTCTCCATCTGAATCCCAGGTACCTCACATGCACACATTCAACCCCACCTTCGGGATGCTCACCTGGATTCCTCTACGTTTCCTCTCAAGTTGTCTTCCTCCCTGGGGTAGTACTTCAGCGGATTAAGCCACAGGTCCTCTATGATAATCTGGTGGGGGAACCAAGAAAACTCAGATCACCATTCATACCCCATTCCCAGAACACACGAATCCCCGCTCCTTTCTTGCACATCACGTCATTTCTGATGATGCCCAGAGGCGCCTCACCTCAGCAATCCTGTCTGGACCTGGCCAGTTGTGGTCACACAACCAGTCAAAGAAGCTCAGGCTGATGGTGTCCTCCGTGCCGTAGGGGGCCTCAACTTCATCATCCCAGAACCACTGGATTTTACTGGAACAAGATGCCCTGTACCCTGCAGGAAGTGGAAAATGTAGGGAAGAACCAGGTTTGGCCTTGTCTCCAACCCAAACACCTACCTCCCCAAGTCCACAGAGACACTTCTGACCAGTGAGGCTCAGGTGATACTCCTTCATGATCACTTCATTGCGGAAGTAGGGGTTGATGCCAAACAAAAACTTTAGGCGGCAGCGGTACTTGGGTTGGCTGAGTTCCTCCACCTGCGCGACCAAAGAAGCAAATAAGGCAGAACCCGCTCTAGGTCTGTGGACATTCCTGGTTTTCTGGGATGAATCAGTTCTACTTCCCAGCTGTCCCTCTTTCACACTCAGTCTTCCCGCTCTGACCTGCAGGTCGGTCATGTAGCTAAGCACGTCTTCATCTTGGGCGCTGATCACGGCTGATATCTGGGGGTGGTTCACAATCTGCCTCAGGACAAGGAGCCTTCCCTTGCTATGCAGGCAGGCGCTAGAGGCTACTGAGCACTTGTAAAGGGCAAGCAGAGTGTGCTGTGCGGGAGTCTTCCAGACCTCAGGAATTGCACCCTGCCATTCTGTTCCTGAGGAACTGCCTTCCGTGACACAGGCTCAGGGCTCTGGACACCTCAGGGCTTTGTAAATGGGAGACTGTCCACGCAGACACAGGGAGGGGCTGCTTTCTGGCGTTCCTAAGCTCTATGCGGTCCCTGTGTGCTGGGGGCTGGACAGATACTTCTGATGTCCTGAGGGGCTCTGTCCTGACCGTGACCTTGCCGGGAGTGTGGGCGTGATCACACGAAGGACCCCGCTGTGTGCAATGGGGGCTGAACTGCTTTGTCCGGGGCTCTGATGTGGTCACACAGTCCAGTGGAGGGCACATATGGCCAGGGCTTTTTGATCTCAGCTACACACTTTTTAGCTGAACAATGTGTCTGTGGAGCTGCTGTCTTCAGAGGAGAGCAGTATTGTGTCCCTTGCTTACCCCTGCCAGAGGTGGACAGGAAGACTCTCGTTTCTCCTGGGTATTTCTTCGGAAAACGTGTCCTTCAACTTTGTGGCGTGTGTGAGTGAACGGCACACGTTGTGTCACCCTTACCTTCCAGTGTGGACCAGTGCTCTTGGCTCCTATCACCTGTACACGCTCGAACTCTAGGGGCGGTAAGTCACCCACGCTTTGAGCTCTTTCATAGGACATCGTTTAGGCCCCTCAATGCTCCCAACCCTCTGCCCATCGTGCATCCCTACTCGCTGACACGCAGCCTCCACCTCCAATCCCCTTCGGCAGCCACCCTCGACACACAGCCCAAAGGATACAACTTTGGCCCAGAAGCCAGGGATGTCCTGGATGATGGCCTTCCTCCGCTCAAGATGACGCCTGCGCATCTTTCTCAGCTTCTGCTTGAGCCGAGCGTAAGCCCTGCTGCCTCGGGCGTCCTCGGCTCCCAGCTCCAACTGAAGGTTCTCCAACGCCTCCAACGGGGGCACAGGCGCCACGGGACCCCAGACTAGCGGTGCCTGCCTGTCGTCCTGGTCGTCCTGCTCCTCGTGCTGCTCAACTGCCTCCACCACCTGCATAACATCCACCAACACAAGCACCACATCCTCCTGCTCCTCGACTTCTCTCTCCTCTTCTCCCTCTTCGGATTTCCCCTTCTCTTCCTGCTCCTCCTGCCACTCAACGACCTCCGCCACCACCATTTCATCCACAAGCACAGCACCACGTCTTCCTGCTCTTTATCCTCCTGGTCCTCCACTTTTCCTTCCTCACAAGCCTCTTCCGGTTTCTCCTCTTTCCTCCTCCACAGCGACCTCCACCACCTCCACTGCCTCAAACAAAACTGGCGCCACCTCCTGCCCGGTCGCCGCCGCCTCCCTCTCTGCCAAGGCCTCGCTTTCCTGCACAGATTCAACCCCGGTCCCGGAGGCCTCCTCGGGCTTCTCACCCAACTCTGCCTGGGTCGCACACCCCACGCCATTACTGGCCTCTGGCGGCTGCTCCCCAAGAGGCCTAACGGCCCCTCCCTCCCCAGGGCCCTTTCCCACACCTACGTTCATCCAGGGTTCGGCGGAAGCCCCTTCCTCCCGGGAGCCCGCCTCACTCGCCATGCTGCCCTGGTCCTCAGCAGGCTCAGCCGCCCCGCGTACGCAAGGTCGAAAGCCTTGAGCTGCACACCCCCGGCAGCAGCTAGAGAAGCCGAGCCGCAGGCCGATTCCGGCTCTGGGAACATCCGGGAGCCTCGCGGTCGGGCTCTGCCTTGGGCGCATGCGCAGGTCTTTGGCGCCCTCTCCTGGCTACCTGGCGCCAAGGCGCCCAGCCACGCCCAGACCTCTACTGTGGCTCCACGGCCAATGGATGTAGAGCTAGTGGCTGTCACCCACGACGGCCCCGCCTCCTGATGCAGGCATCTGAGGCACAACTGCCCTGCCTGCGAGCCCTGGCCCGTGTCTCCAGGAAGCTCTCCCAGCTTGCCCGCTGCAGTGCGCACACACAGACCTGTTGCCCTTTGCAAAGTCCAATGAGTGTTCCACTCCAAAGTTCATGCCTGCGTCTTGTGTGGCACCGAACAGAGACAACATAAAGTACTTAAGGACACGAATCGGGCGCAGTGGACAGTCCTGGGTGTTTCAGTTCCAGCCCACAGTCAGAGTGAGGTTCTCTGAGGGCCGGGCCCATGTGTTGATCTGTATGTCGCTGCGCTGGATTTCATCGGGTCTAGAGGCACAGAGCAGTACTGCAAGCCCTCCCTCAGGGCTAGGAAAATTACGGGTCTCAGACATCGTGCACGATTGTCTCTGTAAGTGTCAGACCCTCTCCTCCTCAGTGCCTGGCACAATGGAGGTGATTCAGCAGTGTCCGGCCGCCTGCATGCACACATTTATGCAGTGCCTTCCCAGAGACTGAGCGAGCAAGCCGTGGACTCCTTTCTACCAATGGCAGATGGCCACCGCATGGATGTCACTGGCCGTGTTTACTTTGGGAGAAAGGAAGTCGTGCGCAGGTTTCTAGGTTCCTCTTTTCGGTATGTACAGTGGGTCCGTAGGTCAAGGGTTTCGTCCAGATCTCCTACACCCTTCTTCCTCGTGATCTTTCTCTTTTCTCCCCTCACTGTTGGGTAGAGGCTACCGAGCGTTTTTTTCCCATAGGCTGTGTTGGGTGACAGATGTCATTGTCTTGTGTTCTAGTATCTCGATGGAATTATACACGGGCACCACCTTGCTTCACAACTATGTTTTCCGCGCTTCCTTCTTTATTCTGGCAACGTGGTTTTGCATTTTAACTCGCACAAGTAAACTCCCGGGCTACCTCCTGCAAAAGAGGCAACGTGGAAGGGACCAAGGCAAGGAGGGCATGAACTATGCAGTAAAAACTGCCTGGGGTCAAGATGTGTGAAGTCCTACTTGTCCTTCGACCCTGTTGATGATGACAGATTAGCACCAATTAGTACACCTGCACCACCACCTCCTTCTTCCTCGATGCTCCCTGTCCCCAGACACCATGCTTGAGCCTCAAGCACTCTCTGGTCAATCAGGCTCTGAGTACAACTTTTTTTTTTACGGCGCACACATGTTCCCATGCTTTTTCCTGAACTTCTCCGGAAAGTGTCCTCACAACAGGTGCTGTGTGAGCCCGTGTCTTCACTGGCTTTTATTCTCTCTAACAAACCCAAAGGAGGCCCCTGGGAGCCAGTGAGCTCTGAGATGTTCTCCTTTACTCCTGCGATGCACAAAGGTAAAGTGTCTAGGTAAAGATCAGGAAGGGGATTTTGAGCCAAGTACACCCATGCAAGCTTGCCGAAGCATTAGGTCATCTGAAAGTGAGGAAAAGAGAAGGCGGCCTCCCCTGCTGCCCGATGGAAACTTTGCACTGCACTCCCACGGACACTGCATGGGAGTGGCCGTTCTGGGAAATGTCCCTGCTCTGGGGATCGTCATTATTGGTCTCTTTTCCAGGAGTGAACATTTCTCAGTACGCCTCCTGGTCTGGGATGGAATGAGAACGCCCTCTTTGTATGAGTCACTACTTTTTCTGTTCCAAAGTGTGTGTCTTCCTTGGACATACCAACCCCAAAAGCAATCCCTGAAGCCTAAACATATGGAATCAACCACCTGTCAGAAACATTCAGGTTTATTGAGATATGAAATATTTTCCCTTTATATCAGTGAAAAAAGACGAGATGTCCAAGTCACCTTCAGAAAGGCTGCAGAATAATGGTGGCAAAGATGAGAGAAAGAGCAGCAAGGGCATTCCACACAGGGTGCTATATACACCTTGATGTGAGAATTTTGACATGCAGGCATCGAAGTTGCGAGAATCATCAAACTATACAGCTAGTGACATCAGGTGACCTCGTCTCACTGACACAGACAGCAACACAGAGAGAAGAAGAGTCTAAGGATATGAATGGACGAGTAGGGGACATGCTCACATGCACGGTGCACTGTAAAAGAGTAACAGCAAACGGCTGATCCAAGAGCACATGAGGAAAGGAATTGTTACAGAGCGATTGACCCCGAAAATTCACAAATTGATCAGGTCATTACTCCTGGATTGTGACGGGCTTGGGCCCATTGGAACTGGCATTGAAGAGAGGACAGCAGAGGCAAATCAAAACCATGGAACCTCACTTTGGATACCCCCCTATCGTTTGGCCCCGGAAAAATCCCTAGTGAGAATGGGTTCCCCCTATGTGTAGTTCTGTGCTCCGAGAAGATACTCAGCTTCATCTTGTTGTCTGGGATGGGCTCCGAGACCAAACGTTGGCACATGAGCCTGCAGACGGCTCCGTCAGACTTCACTGTCTTTTGCACGTCATTACCCTCCACCTGCACGCTTCGTTTTAGGGCAGGGCAGAGTTTAATTGTGCCATTGTTTGTCCCTACCATGAGATGACCTTGGCTTCAAGACACAGCCCAGGTTTTCCCCTGCTCTTCAGACCCTGAGTAGCTCCTTCCTGAAAGCCTGGACATGACACTAAGGAGCCTAGGACACAAGATATGGACCTGTCTCAGGAGCTCGGTGTTGGGCACCAGGTTGCTATCCCATTAACACTGTCCCGGAAACATAGTTGCATGTCGCATCAGGATAAATCCTGAGTGGTGGCGCGTGAGAGGTGGGATACTCCCTGAAGTTAGGGCCTGCGGGATATGAAGGCCTGTCTACATCATGGGTGTGGAGTGTCTATGGGGACAGCAGGCAGAACAGGTCAACACACTCTCTAGACGGATTCACTTGCCTGCCAGCCCAGTACTGCACAAGAGGGGCCATCGGTCTGCAGGCCGATGCTGAGAAACAGAAAGTGACATCGAGGGCCAGAAGGAGGGCTGGGCAAGGGGATTCATAAACCCACTTGGTCAAGCTACCGGGGCCACAGGGATGCCTCTGTCGCCATCATTTGTGAGGAGGAGTCCTTAGAGCTTACTGGGAACCTTTGCATGATACGTCCCGTGATGGTCACAACTATCACATACGCAGAGTGGGAGAAAGACCTGAAGCACACATTGAGACATGCCACCCCCAGCTGTGGCAGGATACACCCTTTATCGTAAGTGCCAGTTTCAAGTATTCCCAGGGATCAGCAGCCAAATCGGGAAGGTGCCCAACTCAGGAAGTTCATGCCACCAAGCACCTGAGGATTTTGACCTTTGCTGTGACTGCCCTTTGGTCTGTCACTTCCATTGTCTTGCAGCCCATAAGCTGGGAGGGCCTCAGAACACAGAAGGGCCCGAGGTTCTTGACACTGTGTGTGGGTGGCCAGTCAACCCAGAGGAAGACAGAGCCTCAGTGCACTGTCTCCTGAGCAGAAAATATTCATAGCGGGAACTTGCGTTTCCGAGTCGTGCGGCCTGGGCACAAGGCCTAAGCCTTCTTATCGGAAACATACGTGGGACAACCGTACTTGCCACCTATACCATCGGTGGGGGAAGACGCGCGGGTGGGTTGGTAACTTGGACGTGGCTTTTACCCTGGCCTCTCACTATTCGCCTGCAGTGGGCGCCAGCCCCGAGTAACACAGGAAACTACTGGGGCCCACGCAGTCAAGAGGGCTGGTGTTTCTTTCCGACACTGCCCCATTTTCCCTAACCTCTATAGTCTGAATCCCAGCCTCACTTACGCGTCGCCCAACACACTCCTACTCTCCCCGTAGACGCCTCCCACCTGCATATCCAGCCCCGTCCGTGCACCTTGCTCCTGAGGGCTTGCTTCATAGTCCCGAAGAAAGCCTGTATGTATGTGGATTCTAATCAATGTGGATCTGCGAGAGATCCTAAAGTTCCCGAGTGAAGCTCAAGAACGCATACTGCACACTGAACATATTGGGACCAGCCACTGACAACCCTGCGCCCCACACTTCTTTGATGCCTTGGCCTCTCTACGTGGAAGGTCTCCGGTTTAACAGCCTGTCTTGTTCTCTCCCCATACTCCCTGGCTCCCGCCCCGTTGGCTAGTATTCTGGCCTCGACAGTGCTCAGCTTGGGCTGTGCCCGCCTCCTCCCCTCTCCCACGTCATTCTCCAGGCGCGTTCTTACACAGGGATTCCCAGGCAGCCAATTCAACAGTCCACTCCGGTTTCATCTATTCACCGGATCGGTTCGCTTTCCCAAACAAGCACACAGAAGACCCATTCAGTCTTTTAGTGTTTTATTTGTCCCTGGGGGCCGTTCCAGACCCATGGCATCTTCTCCATATACGGTTTCTCTGGGAAGCCGTTCCTTGCTTATCTCTCAGGCTGAGAAATGTCCACGGCAGCCAAATGTTCTTCATTACTCCTCTCCTTCAGTAGACCTGGGGTTCCTTAACACGCACACACATACACACAGGAAGACATGAAAATGTGTGTCTCTGAACAGTACTGCACATACTGTCAGTACCCAGGCCCCCTTCCGGGACACACCATCCCTTGCCATTTTACGATTCCTCCCAAAGTCCCTCCCTTAAAAGTCAGTGGGATCCTTAGAGGCCCTGAACCCTTGTCCTGTACACAGACTGCATGGTTGTGGCAATCTGGGGATTGAAATGGAAACTCAGAGCCTGCTCAAATTATCACCACAGTGAAAGGAGACACACGAAAGCGCAATTGTACAAGAACCTGTGCACATCTGAGTGAATGGCCAGAGAGTGACCTAGGTGGGCCACAACTCAGTGGACCTCAGCAGGCCTGAGTTCGGGAGGGGGTGTAAGGGAGCCATGCAATGAAAATTAAAAGGAACATCGTTACTGTCTTAGCCTGGCTTCTTCTCCAGGGACCATGGACGTGGCAGGCGGCCTAGCTGGCTTACGCTTATCAGATCCTAAGCTGCTGCCATTACCTTTCCCCTGAGCTCCTACCTGTCCCACTCCCTGGATGACCACGTTGTGGTCACTGTGGTCATCCCTGAGCCTCAGGTTCTCCATCTGAATCCCAGGTACCTCACATGCACACATTCAACCCCACCTTCGGGATGCTCACCTGGATTCCTCTACGTTTCCTCTCAAGTTGTCTTCCTCCCTGGGGTAGTACTTCAGCGGATTAAGCCACAGGTCCTCTATGATAATCTGGTGGGGGAACCAAGAAAACTCAGATCACCATTCATACCCCATTCCCAGAACACACGAATCCCCGCTCCTTTCTTGCACATCACGTCATTTCTGATGATGCCCAGAGGCGCCTCACCTCAGCAATCCTGTCTGGACCTGGCCAGTTGTGGTCACACAACCAGTCAAAGAAGCTCAGGCTGATGGTGTCCTCCGTGCCGTAGGGGGCCTCAACTTCATCATCCCAGAACCACTGGATTTTACTGGAACAAGATGCCCTGTACCCTGCAGGAAGTGGAAAATGTAGGGAAGAACCAGGTTTGGCCTTGTCTCCAACCCAAACACCTACCTCCCCAAGTCCACAGAGACACTTCTGACCAGTGAGGCTCAGGTGATACTCCTTCATGATCACTTCATTGCGGAAGTAGGGGTTGATGCCAAACAAAAACTTTAGGCGGCAGCGGTACTTGGGTTGGCTGAGTTCCTCCACCTGCGCGACCAAAGAAGCAAATAAGGCAGAACCCGCTCTAGGTCTGTGGACATTCCTGGTTTTCTGGGATGAATCAGTTCTACTTCCCAGCTGTCCCTCTTTCACACTCAGTCTTCCCGCTCTGACCTGCAGGTCGGTCATGTAGCTAAGCACGTCTTCATCTTGGGCGCTGATCACGGCTGATATCTGGGGGTGGTTCACAATCTGCCTCAGGTCAAGGAGCCTTCCCTTGCTATGCAGGCAGGCGCTAGAGGCTACTGAGCACTTGTAAAGGGCAAGCAGAGTGTGCTGTGCGGGAGTCTTCCAGACCTCAGGAATTGCACCCTGCCATTCTGTTCCTGAGGAACTGCCTTCCGTGACACAGGCTCAGGGCTCTGGACACCTCAGGGCTTTGTAAATGGGAGACTGTCCACGCAGACACAGGGAGGGGCTGCTTTCTGGCGTTCCTAAGCTCTATGCGGTCCCTGTGTGCTGGGGGCTGGACAGATACTTCTGATGTCCTGAGGGGCTCTGTCCTGACCGTGACCTTGCCGGGAGTGTGGGCGTGATCACACGAAGGACCCCGCTGTGTGCAATGGGGGCTGAACTGCTTTGTCCGGGGCTCTGATGTGGTCACACAGTCCAGTGGAGGGCACGTATGGCCAGGGCTTTTTGATCTCAGCTACACACTTTTTAGCTGAACAATGTGTCTGTGGAGCTGCTGTCTTCAGAGGAGAGCAGTATTGTGTCCCTTGCTTACCCCTGCCAGAGGTGGACAGGAAGACTCTCGTTTCTCCTGGGTATTTCTTCGGAAAACGTGTCCTTCAACTTTGTGGCGTGTGTGAGTGAACGGCACACGTTGTGTCACCCTTACCTTCCAGTGTGGACCAGTGCTCTTGGCTCCTATCACCTGTACACGCTCGAACTCTAGGGGCGGTAAGTCACCCACGCTTTGAGCTCTTTCATAGGACATCGTTTAGGCCCCTCAATGCTCCCAACCCTCTGCCCATCGTGCATCCCTACTCGCTGACACGCAGCCTCCACCTCCAATCCCCTTCGGCAGCCACCCTCGACACACAGCCCAAAGGATACAACTTTGGCCCAGAAGCCAGGGATGTCCTGGATGATGGCCTTCCTCCGCTCAAGATGACGCCTGCGCATCTTTCTCAGCTTCTGCTTGAGCCGAGCGTAAGCCCTGCTGCCTCGGGCGTCCTCGGCTCCCAGCTCCAACTGAAGGTTCTCCAACGCCTCCAACGGGGGCACAGGCGCCACGGGACCCCAGACTAGCGGTGCCTGCCTGTCGTCCTGGTCGTCCTGCTCCTCGTGCTGCTCAACTGCCTCCACCACCTGCATAACATCCACCAACACAAGCACCACATCCTCCTGCTCCTCGACTTCTCTCTCCTCTTCTCCCTCTTCGGATTTCCCCTTCTCTTCCTGCTCCTCCTGCCACTCAACGACCTCCGCCACCACCATTTCATCCACAAGCACAGCACCACGTCTTCCTGCTCTTTATCCTCCTGGTCCTCCACTTTTCCTTCCTCACAAGCCTCTTCCGGTTTCTCCTCTTTCCTCCTCCACAGCGACCTCCACCACCTCCACTGCCTCAAACAAAACTGGCGCCACCTCCTGCCCGGTCGCCGCCGCCTCCCTCTCTGCCAAGGCCTCGCTTTCCTGCACAGATTCAACCCCGGTCCCGGAGGCCTCCTCGGGCTTCTCACCCAACTCTGCCTGGGTCGCACACCCCACGCCATTACTGGCCTCTGGCGGCTGCTCCCCAAGAGGCCTAACGGCCCCTCCCTCCCCAGGGCCCTTTCCCACACCTACGTTCATCCAGGGTTCGGCGGAAGCCCCTTCCTCCCGGGAGCCCGCCTCACTCGCCATGCTGCCCTGGTCCTCAGCAGGCTCAGCCGCCCCGCGTACGCAAGGTCGAAAGCCTTGAGCTGCACACCCCCGGCAGCAGCTAGAGAAGCCGAGCCGCAGGCCGATTCCGGCTCTGGGAACATCCGGGAGCCTCGCGGTCGGGCTCTGCCTTGGGCGCATGCGCAGGTCTTTGGCGCCCTCTCCTGGCTACCTGGCGCCAAGGCGCCCAGCCACGCCCAGACCTCTACTGTGGCTCCACGGCCAATGGATGAAGAGCTAGTGGCTGTCACCCACGACGGCCCCGCCTCCTGATGCAGGCATCTGAGGCACAACTGCCCTGCCTGCGAGCCCTGGCCCGTGTCTCCAGGAAGCTCTCCCAGCTTGCCCGCTGCAGTGCGCACACACAGACCTGTTGCCCTTTGCAAAGTCCAATGAGTGTTCCACTCCAAAGTTCATGCCTGCGTCTTGTGTGGCACCGAACAGAGACAACATAAAGTACTTAAGGACACGAATCGGGCGCAGTGGACAGTCCTGGGTGTTTCAGTTCCAGCCCACAGTCAGAGTGAGGTTCTCTGAGGGCCGGGCCCATGTGTTGATCTGTATGTCGCTGCGCTGGATTTCATCGGGTCTAGAGGCACAGAGCAGTACTGCAAGCCCTCCCTCAGGGCTAGGAAAATTACGGGTCTCAGACATCGTGCACGATTGTCTCTGTAAGTGTCAGACCCTCTCCTCCTCAGTGCCTGGCACAATGGAGGTGATTCAGCAGTGTCCGGCCGCCTGCATGCACACATTTATGCAGTGCCTTCCCAGAGACTGAGCGAGCAAGCCGTGGACTCCTTTCTACCAATGGCAGATGGCCACCGCATGGATGTCACTGGCCGTGTTTACTTTGGGAGAAAGGAAGTCGTGCGCAGGTTTCTAGGTTCCTCTTTTCGGTATGTACAGTGGGTCCGTAGGTCAAGGGTTTCGTCCAGATCTCCTACACCCTTCTTCCTCGTGATCTTTCTCTTTTCTCCCCTCACTGTTGGGTAGAGGCTACCGAGCGTTTTTTTCCCATAGGCTGTGTTGGGTGACAGATGTCATTGTCTTGTGTTCTAGTATCTCGATGGAATTATACACGGGCACCACCTTGCTTCACAACTATGTTTTCCGCGCTTCCTTCTTTATTCTGGCAACGTGGTTTTGCATTTTAACTCGCACAAGTAAACTCCCGGGCTACCTCCTGCAAAAGAGGCAACGTGGAAGGGACCAAGGCAAGGAGGGCATGAACTATGCAGTAAAAACTGCCTGGGGTCAAGATGTGTGAAGTCCTACTTGTCCTTCGACCCTGTTGATGATGACAGATTAGCACCAATTAGTACACCTGCACCACCACCTCCTTCTTCCTCGATGCTCCCTGTCCCCAGACACCATGCTTGAGCCTCAAGCACTCTCTGGTCAATCAGGCTCTGAGTACAACTTTTTTTTTTACGGCGCACACATGTTCCCATGCTTTTTCCTGAACTTCTCCGGAAAGTGTCCTCACAACAGGTGCTGTGTGAGCCCGTGTCTTCACTGGCTTTTATTCTCTCTAACAAACCCAAAGGAGGCCCCTGGGAGCCAGTGAGCTCTGAGATGTTCTCCTTTACTCCTGCGATGCACAAAGGTAAAGTGTCTAGGTAAAGATCAGGAAGGGGATTTTGAGCCAAGTACACCCATGCAAGCTTGCCGAAGCATTAGGTCATCTGAAAGTGAGGAAAAGAGAAGGCGGCCTCCCCTGCTGCCCGATGGAAACTTTGCACTGCACTCCCACGGACACTGCATGGGAGTGGCCGTTCTGGGAAATGTCCCTGCTCTGGGGATCGTCATTATTGGTCTCTTTTCCAGGAGTGAACATTTCTCAGTACGCCTCCTGGTCTGGGATGGAATGAGAACGCCCTCTTTGTATGAGTCACTACTTTTTCTGTTCCAAAGTGTGTGTCTTCCTTGGACATACCAACCCCAAAAGCAATCCCTGAAGCCTAAACATATGGAATCAACCACCTGTCAGAAACATTCAGGTTTATTGAGATATGAAATATTTTCCCTTTATATCAGTGAAAAAAGACGAGATGTCCAAGTCACCTTCAGAAAGGCTGCAGAATAATGGTGGCAAAGATGAGAGAAAGAGCAGCAAGGGCATTCCACACAGGGTGCTATATACACCTTGATGTGAGAATTTTGACATGCAGGCATCGAAGTTGCGAGAATCATCAAACTATACAGCTAGTGACATCAGGTGACCTCGTCTCACTGACACAGACAGCAACACAGAGAGAAGAAGAGTCTAAGGATATGAATGGACGAGTAGGGGACATGCTCACATGCACGGTGCACTGTAAAAGAGTAACAGCAAACGGCTGATCCAAGAGCACATGAGGAAAGGAATTGTTACAGAGCGATTGACCCCGAAAATTCACAAATTGATCAGGTCATTACTCCTGGATTGTGACGGGCTTGGGCCCATTGGAACTGGCATTGAAGAGAGGACAGCAGAGGCAAATCAAAACCATGGAACCTCACTTTGGATACCCCCCTATCGTTTGGCCCCGGAAAAATCCCTAGTGAGAATGGGTTCCCCCTATGTGTAGTTCTGTGCTCCGAGAAGATACTCAGCTTCATCTTGTTGTCTGGGATGGGCTCCGAGACCAAACGTTGGCACATGAGCCTGCAGACGGCTCCGTCAGACTTCACTGTCTTTTGCACGTCATTACCCTCCACCTGCACGCTTCGTTTTAGGGCAGGGCAGAGTTTAATTGTGCCATTGTTTGTCCCTACCATGAGATGACCTTGGCTTCAAGACACAGCCCAGGTTTTCCCCTGCTCTTCAGACCCTGAGTAGCTCCTTCCTGAAAGCCTGGACATGACACTAAGGAGCCTAGGACACAAGATATGGACCTGTCTCAGGAGCTCGGTGTTGGGCACCAGGTTGCTATCCCATTAACACTGTCCCGGAAACATAGTTGCATGTCGCATCAGGATAAATCCTGAGTGGTGGCGCGTGAGAGGTGGGATACTCCCTGAAGTTAGGGCCTGCGGGATATGAAGGCCTGTCTACATCATGGGTGTGGAGTGTCTATGGGGACAGCAGGCAGAACAGGTCAACACACTCTCTAGACGGATTCACTTGCCTGCCAGCCCAGTACTGCACAAGAGGGGCCATCGGTCTGCAGGCCGATGCTGAGAAACAGAAAGTGACATCGAGGGCCAGAAGGAGGGCTGGGCAAGGGGATTCATAAACCCACTTGGTCAAGCTACCGGGGCCACAGGGATGCCTCTGTCGCCATCATTTGTGAGGAGGAGTCCTTAGAGCTTACTGGGAACCTTTGCATGATACGTCCCGTGATGGTCACAACTATCACATACGCAGAGTGGGAGAAAGACCTGAAGCACACATTGAGACATGCCACCCCCAGCTGTGGCAGGATACACCCTTTATCGTAAGTGCCAGTTTCAAGTATTCCCAGGGATCAGCAGCCAAATCGGGAAGGTGCCCAACTCAGGAAGTTCATGCCACCAAGCACCTGAGGATTTTGACCTTTGCTGTGACTGCCCTTTGGTCTGTCACTTCCATTGTCTTGCAGCCCATAAGCTGGGAGGGCCTCAGAACACAGAAGGGCCCGAGGTTCTTGACACTGTGTGTGGGTGGCCAGTCAACCCAGAGGAAGACAGAGCCTCAGTGCACTGTCTCCTGAGCAGAAAATATTCATAGCGGGAACTTGCGTTTCCGAGTCGTGCGGCCTGGGCACAAGGCCTAAGCCTTCTTATCGGAAACATACGTGGGACAACCGTACTTGCCACCTATACCATCGGTGGGGGAAGACGCGCGGGTGGGTTGGTAACTTGGACGTGGCTTTTACCCTGGCCTCTCACTATTCGCCTGCAGTGGGCGCCAGCCCCGAGTAACACAGGAAACCACTGGGGCCCACGCAGTCAAGAGGGCTGGTGTTTCTTTCCGACACTGCCCCATTTTCCCTAACCTCTATAGTCTGAATCCCAGCCTCACTTACGCGTCGCCCAACACACTCCTACTCTCCCCGTAGACGCCTCCCACCTGCATATCCAGCCCCGTCCGTGCACCTTGCTCCTGAGGGCTTGCTTCATAGTCCCGAAGAAAGCCTGTATGTATGTGGATTCTAATCAATGTGGATCTGCGAGAGATCCTAAAGTTCCCGAGTGAAGCTCAAGAACGCATACTGCACACTGAACATATTGGGACCAGCCACTGACAACCCTGCGCCCCACACTTCTTTGATGCCTTGGCCTCTCTACGTGGAAGGTCTCCGGTTTAACAGCCTGTCTTGTTCTCTCCCCATACTCCCTGGCTCCCGCCCCGTTGGCTAGTATTCTGGCCTCGACAGTGCTCAGCTTGGGCTGTGCCCGCCTCCTCCCCTCTCCCACGTCATTCTCCAGGCGCGTTCTTACACAGGGATTCCCAGGCAGCCAATTCAACAGTCCACTCCGGTTTCATCTATTCACCGGATCGGTTCGCTTTCCCAAACAAGCACACAGAAGACCCATTCAGTCTTTTAGTGTTTTATTTGTCCCTGGGGGCCGTTCCAGACCCATGGCATCTTCTCCATATACGGTTTCTCTGGGAAGCCGTTCCTTGCTTATCTCTCAGGCTGAGAAATGTCCACGGCAGCCAAATGTTCTTCATTACTCCTCTCCTTCAGTAGACCTGGGGTTCCTTAACACGCACACACATACACACAGGAAGACATGAAAATGTGTGTCTCTGAACAGTACTGCACATACTGTCAGTACCCAGGCCCCCTTCCGGGACACACCATCCCTTGCCATTTTACGATTCCTCCCAAAGTCCCTCCCTTAAAAGTCAGTGGGATCCTTAGAGGCCCTGAACCCTTGTCCTGTACACAGACTGCATGGTTGTGGCAATCTGGGGATTGAAATGGAAACTCAGAGCCTGCTCAAATTATCACCACAGTGAAAGGAGACACACGAAAGCGCAATTGTACAAGAACCTGTGCACATCTGAGTGAATGGCCAGAGAGTGACCTAGGTGGGCCACAACTCAGTGGACCTCAGCAGGCCTGAGTTCGGGAGGGGGTGTAAGGGAGCCATGCAATGAAAATTAAAAGGAACATCGTTACTGTCTTAGCCTGGCTTCTTCTCCAGGGACCATGGACGTGGCAGGCGGCCTAGCTGGCTTACGCTTATCAGATCCTAAGCTGCTGCCATTACCTTTCCCCTGAGCTCCTACCTGTCCCACTCCCTGGATGACCACGTTGTGGTCACTGTGGTCATCCCTGAGCCTCAGGTTCTCCATCTGAATCCCAGGTACCTCACATGCACACATTCAACCCCACCTTCAGGATGCTCACCTGGATTCCTCTACGTTTCCTCTCAAGTTGTCTTCCTCCCTGGGGTAGTACTTCAGCGGATTAAGCCACAGGTCCTCTATGATAATCTGGTGGGGGAACCAAGAAAACTCAGATCACCATTCATACCCCATTCCCAGAACACACGAATCCCCGCTCCTTTCTTGCACATCACGTCATTTCTGATGATGCCCAGAGGCGCCTCACCTCAGCAATCCTGTCTGGACCTGGCCAGTTGTGGTCACACAACCAGTCAAAGAAGCTCAGGCTGATGGTGTCCTCCGTGCAGTAGGGGGCCTCAACTTCATCATCCCAGAACCACTGGATTTTACTGGAACAAGATGCCCTGTACCCTGCAGGAAGTGGAAAATGTAGGGAAGAACCAGGTTTGGCCTTGTCTCCAACCCCAACACCTACCTCCCCAAGTCCACAGAGACACTTCTGACCAGTGAGGCTCAGGTGATACTCCTTCATGATCACTTCATTGCGGAAGTAGGGGTTGTTGCCAAACAAAAACTTTAGGCGGCAGCGGTACTTGGGTTGGCTGAGTTCCTCCACCTGCGCGACCAAAGAAGCAAATAAGGCAGAACCCGCTCTAGGTCTGTGGACATTCCTGGTTTTCTGGGATGAATCAGTTCTACTTCCCAGCTGTCCCTCTTTCACACTCAGTCTTCCCGCTCTGACCTGCAGGTCGGTCATGTAGCTAAGCACGTCTTCATCTTGGGCGCTGATCACGGCTGATATCTGGGGGTGGTTCACAATCTGCCTCAGGTCAAGGAGCCTTCCCTTGCTATGCAGGCAGGCGCTAGAGGCTACTGAGCACTTGTAAAGGGCAAGCAGAGTGTGCTGTGCGGGAGTCTTCCAGACCTCAGGAATTGCACCCTGCCATTCTGTTCCTGAGGAACTGCCTTCCGTGACACAGGCTCAGGGCTCTGGACACCTCAGGGCTTTGTAAATGGGAGACTGTCCACGCAGACACAGGGAGGGGCTGCTTTCTGGCGTTCCTAAGCTCTATGCGGTCCCTGTGTGCTGGGGGCTGGACAGATACTTCTGATGTCCTGAGGGGCTCTGTCCTGACCGTGACCTTGCCGGGAGTGTGGGCGTGATCACACGAAGGACCCCGCTGTGTGCAATGGGGGCTGAACTGCTTTGTCCGGGGCTCTGATGTGGTCACACAGTCCAGTGGAGGGCACATATGGCCAGGGCTTTTTGATCTCAGCTACACACTTTTTAGCTGAACAATGTGTCTGTGGAGCTGCTGTCTTCAGAGGAGAGCAGTATTGTGTCCCTTGCTTACCCCTGCCAGAGGTGGACAGGAAGACTCTCGTTTCTCCTGGGTATTTCTTCGGAAAACGTGTCCTTCAACTTTGTGGCGTGTGTGAGTGAACGGCACACGTTGTGTCACCCTTACCTTCCAGTGTGGACCAGTGCTCTTGGCTCCTATCACCTGTACACGCTCGAACTCTAGGGGCGGTAAGTCACCCACGCTTTGAGCTCTTTCATAGGACATCGTTTAGGCCCCTCAATGCTCCCAACCCTCTGCCCATCGTGCATCCCTACTCGCTGACACGCAGCCTCCACCTCCAATCCCCTTCGGCAGCCACCCTCGACACACAGCCCAAAGGATACAACTTTGGCCCAGAAGCCAGGGATGTCCTGGATGATGGCCTTCCTCCGCTCAAGATGACGCCTGCGCATCTTTCTCAGCTTCTGCTTGAGCCGAGCGTAAGCCCTGCTGCCTCGGGCGTCCTCGGCTCCCTGCTCCAACTGAAGGTTCTCCAACGCCTCCAACGGGGGCACAGGCGCCACGGGACCCCAGACTAGCGGTGCCTGCCTGTCGTCCTGGTCGTCCTGCTCCTCGTGCTGCTCAACTGCCTCCACCACCTGCATAACATCCACCAACACAAGCACCACATCCTCCTGCTCCTCGACTTCTCTCTCCTCTTCTCCCTCTTCGGATTTCCCCTTCTCTTCCTGCTCCTCCTGCCACTCAACGACCTCCGCCACCACCATTTCATCCACAAGCACAGCACCACGTCTTCCTGCTCTTTATCCTCCTGGTCCTCCACTTTTCCTTCCTCACAAGCGTCTTCCGGTTTCTCCTCTTTCCTCCTCCACAGCGACCTCCACCACCTCCACTGCCTCAAACAAAACTGGCGCCACCTCCTGCCCGGTCGCCGCCGCCTCCCTCTCTGCCAAGGCCTCGCTTTCCTGCACAGATTCAACCCCGGTCCCGGAGGCCTCCTCGGGCTTCTCACCCAACTCTGCCTGGGTCGCACACCCCACGCCATTACTGGCCTCTGGCGGCTGCTCCCCAAGAGGCCTAACGGCCCCTCCCTCCCCAGGGCCCTTTCCCACACCTACGTTCATCCAGGGTTCGGCGGAAGCCCCTTCCTCCCGGGAGCCCGCCTCACTCGCCATGCTGCCCTGGTCCTCAGCAGGCTCAGCCGCCCCGCGTACGCAAGGTCGAAAGCCTTGAGCTGCACACCCCCGGCAGCAGCTAGAGAAGCCGAGCCGCAGGCCGATTCCGGCTCTGGGAACATCCGGGAGCCTCGCGGTCGGGCTCTGCCTTGGGCGCATGCGCAGGTCTTTGGCGCCCTCTCCTGGCTACCTGGCGCCAAGGCGCCCAGCCACGCCCAGACCTCTACTGTGGCTCCACGGCCAATGGATGTAGAGCTAGTGGCTGTCACCCACGACGGCCCCGCCTCCTGATGCAGGCATCTGAGGCACAACTGCCCTGCCTGCGAGCCCTGGCCCGTGTCTCCAGGAAGCTCTCCCAGCTTGCCCGCTGCAGTGCGCACACACAGACCTGTTGCCCTTTGCAAAGTCCAATGAGTGTTCCACTCCAAAGTTCATGCCTGCGTCTTGTGTGGCACCGAACAGAGACAACATAAAGTACTTAAGGACACGAATCGGGCGCAGTGGACAGTCCTGGGTGTTTCAGTTCCAGCCCACAGTCAGAGTGAGGTTCTCTGAGGGCCGGGCCCATGTGTTGATCTGTATGTCGCTGCGCTGGATTTCATCGGGTCTAGAGGCACAGAGCAGTACTGCAAGCCCTCCCTCAGGGCTAGGAAAATTACGGGTCTCAGACATCGTGCACGATTGTCTCTGTAAGTGTCAGACCCTCTCCTCCTCAGTGCCTGGCACAATGGAGGTGATTCAGCAGTGTCCGGCCGCCTGCATGCACACATTTATGCAGTGCCTTCCCAGAGACTGAGCGAGCAAGCCGTGGACTCCTTTCTACCAATGGCAGATGGCCACCGCATGGATGTCACTGGCCGTGTTTACTTTGGGAGAAAGGAAGTCGTGCGCAGGTTTCTAGGTTCCTCTTTTCGGTATGTACAGTGGGTCCGTAGGTCAAGGGTTTCGTCCAGATCTCCTACACCCTTCTTCCTCGTGATCTTTCTCTTTTCTCCCCTCACTGTTGGGTAGAGGCTACCGAGCGTTTTTTTCCCATAGGCTGTGTTGGGTGACAGATGTCATTGTCTTGTGTTCTAGTATCTCGATGGAATTATACACGGGCACCACCTTGCTTCACAACTATGTTTTCCGCGCTTCCTTCTTTATTCTGGCAACGTGGTTTTGCATTTTAACTCGCACAAGTAAACTCCCGGGCTACCTCCTGCAAAAGAGGCAACGTGGAAGGGACCAAGGCAAGGAGGGCATGAACTATGCAGTAAAAACTGCCTGGGGTCAAGATGTGTGAAGTCCTACTTGTCCTTCGACCCTGTTGATGATGACAGATTAGCACCAATTAGTACACCTGCACCACCACCTCCTTCTTCCTCGATGCTCCCTGTCCCCAGACACCATGCTTGAGCCTCAAGCACTCTCTGGTCAATCAGGCTCTGAGTACAACTTTTTTTTTTACGGCGCACACATGTTCCCATGCTTTTTCCTGAACTTCTCCGGAAAGTGTCCTCACAACAGGTGCTGTGTGAGCCCGTGTCTTCACTGGCTTTTATTCTCTCTAACAAACCCAAAGGAGGCCCCTGGGAGCCAGTGAGCTCTGAGATGTTCTCCTTTACTCCTGCGATGCACAAAGGTAAAGTGTCTAGGTAAAGATCAGGAAGGGGATTTTGAGCCAAGTACACCCATGCAAGCTTGCCGAAGCATTAGGTCATCTGAAAGTGAGGAAAAGAGAAGGCGGCCTCCCCTGCTGCCCGATGGAAACTTTGCACTGCACTCCCACGGACACTGCATGGGAGTGGCCGTTCTGGGAAATGTCCCTGCTCTGGGGATCGTCATTATTGGTCTCTTTTCCAGGAGTGAACATTTCTCAGTACGCCTCCTGGTCTGGGATGGAATGAGAACGCCCTCTTTGTATGAGTCACTACTTTTTCTGTTCCAAAGTGTGTGTCTTCCTTGGACATACCAACCCCAAAAGCAATCCCTGAAGCCTAAACATATGGAATCAACCACCTGTCAGAAACATTCAGGTTTATTGAGATATGAAATATTTTCCCTTTATATCAGTGAAAAAAGACGAGATGTCCAAGTCACCTTCAGAAAGGCTGCAGAATAATGGTGGCAAAGATGAGAGAAAGAGCAGCAAGGGCATTCCACACAGGGTGCTATATACACCTTGATGTGAGAATTTTGACATGCAGGCATCGAAGTTGCGAGAATCATCAAACTATACAGCTAGTGACATCAGGTGACCTCGTCTCACTGACACAGACAGCAACACAGAGAGAAGAAGAGTCTAAGGATATGAATGGACGAGTAGGGGACATGCTCACATGCACGGTGCACTGTAAAAGAGTAACAGCAAACGGCTGATCCAAGAGCACATGAGGAAAGGAATTGTTACAGAGCGATTGACCCCGAAAATTCACAAATTGATCAGGTCATTACTCCTGGATTGTGACGGGCTTGGGCCCATTGGAACTGGCATTGAAGAGAGGACAGCAGAGGCAAATCAAAACCATGGAACCTCACTTTGGATACCCCCCTATCGTTTGGCCCCGGAAAAATCCCTAGTGAGAATGGGTTCCCCCTATGTGTAGTTCTGTGCTCCGAGAAGATACTCAGCTTCATCTTGTTGTCTGGGATGGGCTCCGAGACCAAACGTTGGCACATGAGCCTGCAGACGGCTCCGTCAGACTTCACTGTCTTTTGCACGTCATTACCCTCCACCTGCACGCTTCGTTTTAGGGCAGGGCAGAGTTTAATTGTGCCATTGTTTGTCCCTACCATGAGATGACCTTGGCTTCAAGACACAGCCCAGGTTTTCCCCTGCTCTTCAGACCCTGAGTAGCTCCTTCCTGAAAGCCTGGACATGACACTAAGGAGCCTAGGACACAAGATATGGACCTGTCTCAGGAGCTCGGTGTTGGGCACCAGGTTGCTATCCCATTAACACTGTCCCGGAAACATAGTTGCATGTCGCATCAGGATAAATCCTGAGTGGTGGCGCGTGAGAGGTGGGATACTCCCTGAAGTTAGGGCCTGCGGGATATGAAGGCCTGTCTACATCATGGGTGTGGAGTGTCTATGGGGACAGCAGGCAGAACAGGTCAACACACTCTCTAGACGGATTCACTTGCCTGCCAGCCCAGTACTGCACAAGAGGGGCCATCGGTCTGCAGGCCGATGCTGAGAAACAGAAAGTGACATCGAGGGCCAGAAGGAGGGCTGGGCAAGGGGATTCATAAACCCACTTGGTCAAGCTACCGGGGCCACAGGGATGCCTCTGTCGCCATCATTTGTGAGGAGGAGTCCTTAGAGCTTACTGGGAACCTTTGCATGATACGTCCCGTGATGGTCACAACTATCACATACGCAGAGTGGGAGAAAGACCTGAAGCACACATTGAGACATGCCACCCCCAGCTGTGGCAGGATACACCCTTTATCGTAAGTGCCAGTTTCAAGTATTCCCAGGGATCAGCAGCCAAATCGGGAAGGTGCCCAACTCAGGAAGTTCATGCCACCAAGCACCTGAGGATTTTGACCTTTGCTGTGACTGCCCTTTGGTCTGTCACTTCCATTGTCTTGCAGCCCATAAGCTGGGAGGGCCTCAGAACACAGAAGGGCCCGAGGTTCTTGACACTGTGTGTGGGTGGCCAGTCAACCCAGAGGAAGACAGAGCCTCAGTGCACTGTCTCCTGAGCAGAAAATATTCATAGCGGGAACTTGCGTTTCCGAGTCGTGCGGCCTGGGCACAAGGCCTAAGCCTTCTTATCGGAAACATACGTGGGACAACCGTACTTGCCACCTATACCATCGGTGGGGGAAGACGCGCGGGTGGGTTGGTAACTTGGACGTGGCTTTTACCCTGGCCTCTCACTATTCGCCTGCAGTGGGCGCCAGCCCCGAGTAACACAGGAAACCACTGGGGCCCACGCAGTCAAGAGGGCTGGTGTTTCTTTCCGACACTGCCCCATTTTCCCTAACCTCTATAGTCTGAATCCCAGCCTCACTTACGCGTCGCCCAACACACTCCTACTCTCCCCGTAGACGCCTCCCACCTGCATATCCAGCCCCGTCCGTGCACCTTGCTCCTGAGGGCTTGCTTCATAGTCCCGAAGAAAGCCTGTATGTATGTGGATTCTAATCAATGTGGATCTGCGAGAGATCCTAAAGTTCCCGAGTGAAGCTCAAGAACGCATACTGCACACTGAACATATTGGGACCAGCCACTGACAACCCTGCGCCCCACACTTCTTTGATGCCTTGGCCTCTCTACGTGGAAGGTCTCCGGTTTAACAGCCTGTCTTGTTCTCTCCCCATACTCCCTGGCTCCCGCCCCGTTGGCTAGTATTCTGGCCTCGACAGTGCTCAGCTTGGGCTGTGCCCGCCTCCTCCCCTCTCCCACGTCATTCTCCAGGCGCGTTCTTACACAGGGATTCCCAGGCAGCCAATTCAACAGTCCACTCCGGTTTCATCTATTCACCGGATCGGTTCGCTTTCCCAAACAAGCACACAGAAGACCCATTCAGTCTTTTAGTGTTTTATTTGTCCCTGGGGGCCGTTCCAGACCCCATGGCATCTTCTCCATATACGGTTTCTCTGGAAGCTCGTTTCCTTGCTTATCTCTCAGGCTGAGAAATGTCCACGGCAGCCAAATGTTCTTCATTACTCCTCTCCTTCAGTAGACCTGGGGTTCCTTAACACGCACACACATACACACAGGAAGACATGAAAATGTGTGTCTCTGAACAGTACTGCACATACTGTCAGTACCCAGGCCCCCTTCCGGGACACACCATCCCTTGCCATTTTACGATTCCTCCCAAAGTCCCTCCCTTAAAAAGTCAGTGGGATCCTTAGAGGCCCTGAACCCTTGTCCTGTACACAGACTGCATGGTTGTGGCAATCTGGGGATTGAAATGGAAAACTCAGAGCCTGCTCAAATTATCACCACAAGTGAAAGGAGACACACGAAAGCGCAATTGTACAAGAACCTGTGCACATCTGAGAGTGAATGGCCAGAGAGTGACCTAGGTGGGCCACAACTCAGTGGACCTCAGCAGGCCTGAGTTCGGGAGGGGGTGTAAGGGAGCCATGCAATGAAAATTAAAAAGGAACATCGTTACTGTCTTAGCCTGGCTTCTTCTCCAGGGACCATGGACGTGGCAGGCGGCCTAGCTGGCTTACGCTTATCAGATCCTAAGCTGCTGCCATTACCTTTCCCCTGAGCTCCTACCTGTCCCACTCCCCTGGATAGACCACGTTGTGGTCACTGTGGTCATCCCTGAGCCTCAGGTTCTCCATCTGAATCCCAGGTACCTCACATGCACACATTCAACCCCACCTTCGGGATGCTCAACCTGGATTCCTCTACGTTTCCTCTCAAGTTGTCTTCCTCCCTGGGGTAGTACTTCAGCGGATTAAGCCACAGGTCCTCTATGATAATCTGGTGGGGGAACCAAGAAAACTCAGATCACCATTCATACCCCATTCCCAGAACACACGAATCCCCGCTCCTTTCTTGCACATCACGTCATTTCTGATGATGCCCCAGAGGCGCCTCACCTCAGCAATCCTGTCTGGACCTGGCCAGTTGTTGGTCACACAACCAGTCAAAGAAGCTCAGGCTGATGGTGTCTCCTCCGTGCCGTAGGGGGCCCTCAACTTCATCATCCCAGAACCACTGGATTTTACTGGAACAAGATGCCCTGTACCCTGCAGGAAGTGGAAAATGTAGGGAAGAACCAGGTTTGGCCTTGTCTCCAACCCAAACACCTACCTCCCCAAGTCCACAGAGACACTTCTGACCAGTGAGGCTCAGGTGATACTCCTTCATGATCACTTCATTGCGGAAGTAGGGGTTGATGCCAAACAAAAACTTTAGGCGGCAGCGGTAACTTGGTTGGCTGAGTTCCTCCACCTGCGCGACCAAAGAAAGCAAATAAGGCAGAACCCGCTCTAGGTCTGTGGACATTCCTGGTTTTCTGGGATGAATCAGTTCTACTTCCCAGCTGTCCCCTCTTTCACACACTCAGTCTTCCCGCTCTGACCTGCAGGTCGGTCATGTAGCTAAGCACGTCTTCATCTTGGGCGCTGATCACGGCTGATATCTGGGGGTGGTTCACAATCTGCCTCAGGTCAAGGAGCCTTCCCCTTGCTATGCAGGCAGGCGCTAGAGAGGCTACTGAGCACCTTGTAAAGGGCAAGCAGAGTGTGCTGTGCGGGAGTCTTCCAGACCTCAGGAATTGCACCCTGCCATTCTGTTCCTGAGGAACTGCCTTCCGTGACACAGGCTCAGGCGTCTGGGACACCTCAGGGCTTTGTAAATGGGAGACTGTCCCACGCAGACACAGGGAGGGGCTGCTTTCTGGCGTTCCTAAGCTCTATGCGGTCCCTGTGTGCTGGGGGCTGGACAGATACTTCTGATGTCCTGAGGGGGCTCTGTCCTGACCGTGACCTTGCCGGGGAGTGTGTGGCGGTGATCACACGAAGGACCCCGCTGTGTGCAATGGGGGCTGAACTGCTTTGTCCGGGGGCTCTGATGTGGTCACACAGTCCAGTGGAGGGGCACGTATGGCCAGGGCTTTTTGATCTCAGCTACACACTTTTTAGCTGAACAATGTGTCTGTGGAGCTGCTGTCTTCAGAGGAGAGCAGTATTGTGTCCCCTTGCTTACCCCTGCCAGAGGTGGACAGGAAGACTCTCGTTTCTCCTGGGTATTTCTTCGGAAAACGTGTCCTTCAACTTTGTGGCGTGTGTGAGTGAACGGCACACGTTGTGTCACCCTTACCTTCCAGTGTGGACCAGTGCTCTTGGCTCCTATCACCTGTACACGCTCGAACTCTAGGGGCGGTAAGTCACCCACGCTTTGAGCTCTTTCCATAGGACATCGTTTAGGCCCCTCAATGCTCCCAACCCTCTGCCCAATCGTGCATCCCTACTCGCTGACACGCAGCCTCCACCTCCAATCCCCTTCGGCAGCCACCCTCGACACACCAGCCCAAAGGATACAACTTTGGCCCAGAAGCCAGGGATGTCCTGGATGATGGCCTTCCTCCGCTCAAGATGACGCCTGCGCATCTTTCTCAGCTTCTGCTTGAGCCGAGCGTAAGCCCTGCTGCCTCGGGCGTCCTCTCGGCTCCCTGCTCCCAACTGAAGGTTCTCCAACGCCTCCAACGGGGGCACAGGCGCCACGGGACCCCAGACTAGCGGTGCCTGCCTGTCGTCCTGGTCGTCCTGCTCCTCGTGCTGCTCAACTGCCTCCACCACCTGCATAACATCCACCAACACAAGCACCACATCCTCCTGCTCCTCGACTTCTCTCTCCTCTTCTCCCTCTTCGGATTTCCCCTTCTCTTCCTGCTCCTCCTGCCACTCAACGACCTCTCGCCACCACCATTTCATCCACAAGCACAGCACCACGTCTTCCTGCTCTTTATCCTCCTGGTCCTCCACTTTTCCTTCCTCACAAGCGTCTTCCGGTTTCTCCTCTTTCCTCCTCCACAGCGACCTCCACCACCTCCACTGCCTCAAACAAAACTGGCGCCACCCTCCTGCCCCGGTCGCCGCCGCTCTCCCTCTCTGCAAGGCCTCGCTTTCCTGCACAGATTCAACCCCGGTCCCGGAGGCCTCCTCGGGCTTCTCACCCAACTCTGCCTGGGTCGCACACCCCACGCCCATTACTGGCCTCTGGCGGCTGCTCCCCAAGAGGGCCTAACGGCCCCTCCCTCCCCAGGGCCCTTTCCCACACCTACGTTCATCCAGGGTTTCGGCGGAAGCCCCTTCCTCCCGGGAGCCCGCCTCACTCGCCATGCTGCCCTGGTCCTCAGCAGGCTCAGCCGCCCCGCGTACGCAAGGTCGAAAGCCTTGAGCTGCAC